>NC_088305.1:1392417-1692417 GCF_032854445.1 Liolophura sinensis | reverse complement strand
ACACAACTCTCTCCGTTTGAGGCATTGGATTCAGTAGAATCCGGTGCTTGAGGTGTCGAAGCCGGAGAATCGTAGATGGGATTAACAAGTTGTGATTCGTCGTCGTCCTCTTGTACTGATAACTCTGTTTCTGACATCGAACTCGTTTCATCGGACAGGGAGCAACACGAACGTCGACCGTCACCTATCATTCTACCATCATGGCCTTCCGACAGACTTTCGACAGTATCGTCATCGCTTTGGCTGCTTTCGTTGCTGTATGGTTCACACTCGTATAACACCTGTCCATATTCTTTCCGGATGTCTGTCGTTTCAACAGGAACACCATTGGTTCCTGACAACGCCCCATAGCTATTGTCCACTTCTCCGTGAAAATCCTTTTCCATCCCAACAACAGCGCTTCTTGACGGATCTATCTGGGCATTCGAATTGTGGTCAGAGACATTCCGGAGTCTGTCCAATCCATCCATTTCGACATAGGCTTAGCCTATGATCACTTTTGAATGATCATGTGACCAGATTTACTGGAATCGGTAGAAATTACACACACCGGCGTATTTGTCCGTCGGCATTGATTGTATAACTGCCCTCCCTGTTAGGCGTCTTCTAGGAGCTGTTGACGTCACATAGGACTATATTGAGAAATACTGAGGCGTAACAAGGTTATTTAACGTTTTCCAGAACGTTTCAACGCTACGTGGGTTAGTTATATATGGCTTTAACGTCACAAAGGATCGTTCGCGAAGGCATGCCGTGTTCAATGTAAAGCAGTCGAACTCTTTAGTGAGGCGGTGGTTTCTTGTCAGCAATGCTGTTTCATGACCGTTACGCAAACTGTTTTCATTTATTTCATTTTTGTTATTTGGTATTTATATCGCCGTTGTCAAGAAACTGACGAAGATCTCTATAATATCTAGAAATGAAAATGGCATCTGAGGGATCAGTTTGACTGTAGGCATAAGCCGCTCTAATAGTGACGTCACAGAGCACCGCAGTAAAATTTCTCTGTGACGCTCAAATTGGGTGCGTGCAGATTTTTTTCCCGCAAAAGGTGGCGCTAGTCTGAACTAGGACATGCATGTCACAATTCTTTTGTTGCGTGATGCAAAACATAGCTCTGTGCTGAAGTTTCATCTGTGACGTATTTGGTCTACCCACTGTGACGTATTTGGTCTACCCACTGTGACGTCCCACGTTTGACGCTGCAGTGGAATTTCTAGCGTCACTGAAATGACGCGATCCGCCCGACTTCAGACTTCTGCCAGTATTCCATTGCGACGATTGCAATCGAACAATCTTTAACCGTCAATGGACCTTTCCGAACTTTCGCTGAGGAAATACATATTTAACCAGTCATAAATAATATTACCACACATCGGACAACTTCTTGTCCCACATATTAGTGCCATATGCTTGTTTCGTATAGATATGGTGACATGGCAATAAAATGGAACCCGACAAATGCCCGCCAGCATGTCGAAACTGCCTCGCCGGTTGCTACTAAAACTCCTTCCCGCCTGCAACAAAGCGGTCCAAAGCTAGGAACTCTTGTGTTCTTTCCTTTATTTACAGAGCCACTTCAGTCCCAAGAGACTCCAGGTAGAAATATTAAACTGATGTGAAAAATATGCCATGTGGAATATAGCTAGCACCACGGTTGAAAAAACATTTACGCTAAATAACGCTATTTAACCCCTGTAAGTGAAGAGTTCTGAGAAACAAAATCTTCGGCAGTTTCCGTAATATTTTCCTGATGTGACGTGAACTGGGGCCGTGAAAGATTCAGCATTTGAGAACCTCCCAAATATACACTCAAAGACTTAATCTGTTAATTTTAACAGAAAGTCTGTTGTCTGAGTGATGCTAGAATGTATTCTGCTATTGTATTTATTTATTTTATAGGTGTTTTACCGTACTCAAGAATATTTCACTTATATGACGGCGGCCAACGTTCTGGTGAAAGGAAACCGGGCAGAGCCCGACAGAAACCCACGACCATGCGCATGTTGCTGGGGACCTTCCCACATACGGCCGGAGAGGAAGCCAGCATGAGCTGGACTCACAGCGACCGCGTTGTTCTGCTATTGTAACAAATTATTCTGTTAAATACAATACACAGACACAGAGTGTGCTTGACAATGACTGCTAGAAACCTGCGGATGGTTGTAGCCTTCCCTTGGGTTCTGCCCGGTTTCCACCCTCCATAATGCTAGCTGCGGTCTTACAAGTGAAATACATGTATCATTGAGTACGGTGTTAAACTCAAATCAAATCAATAGAAAAATACTTCGGCCAATTATATAGCTTTTCTTTACGAATTTAAATTACCGCCGTCAGAAATAAGTGAAATGCATTAGGCACTAATCAAATAAATAAATAAAATTGTTTTTGATTATTTTTTTTTTTTTTGCTGATGGATCTGGTGAGTTTATTGTTTGGCATCGGTCGTACAAGATAAAGATTTAAGGTCAATAAGATATGAGCTTTATATGCCATGTCGTTTTCCCTCATTCATAACCCCACATGACCAACTTGGGTATGTGTGAAACACTTTTGGGTGTACCGTAAAAAGCTACATGGAATGAGGCAATGAAAGAAATGGTGTCCAAAGTTTTTCGCTTTCCGACAGGCCTATTTACAGTTTAAACAATAATTTTTTAAGTTGAGCTTTCCTCCAACCATAAACTCATTGCTATCGTACGTGAAAAAGTTTTGAGTTTGGTGTTAAACAGTCGAATAAATAAATAAATAAATAAATAAAAATGTGGCGAAATTAGCGTCAAATCTCATACGTTTCGTCCGAAAATGTCATCGTATTATAATTCTATGTTGATTATTTTCTAAGGCAGATTAAAATTCTAATATGTAAATGAAAATAGATTGAAGTGTAGTTTTTGCTTCTCACATCCGCAATGGCACATTTATACTTTGTCTTTTCATTTATTTAAAGTTGTTTGTTGTAAACCAAGCTCTCAAACTTATGGCCATGAAGACAGTGAGAGGCTGGCGCCATGCACATGCATGGGATTAAAAAAAAACGTGCTATAGTCTATTTCTTTTAGAGACTCGCCTATATTCAACTGTAAACACCAGCCATATTCGCTACCAAAATTGCCTTTAGCCAGTGACACATAACAACCCAAGCTATACACGATGACATCTTGAACGTCCATATCATTTTAAACAAAATGCAGTTAGAATACTTTTTCTAATTCATAACGTTAAACTCCGTGAGCTTTGTTTCTACACCATGAACTCAGTGCCTCGGGTGACATCATAATTATTCAAAAGCATGTTGCATGCTAGACAGTGGGCGTGAGGAATGATTTGTTTTGCAATGGCTGCACCAACAATCGGTTAGAACAAACTCCACGCAGTAAGACAGCCTACACTACTGTTCCTGAGAGTAGACTACATGGCTTAATTTCCGAACATCCACTTCGAAATCCACACCGCCATGAGATCATATACTACAAGAGATAAAAATAAAATCCCTCTATGAAGGTTAAGGTATCATACTAAAACGTTTAAACAATTTCAAACATGGCAGTGTCAGTAATAGAGTTTACAGTTAGGTCTATAGCAGTTTGAATAACCCACTTTCATAAAACTTCGTAAGTTACATTTGTCGTAACTTTTTTTTGTAAAAGACGTTGTGTAGGTTAGAGTACCACAAGGAGACTTTATTTACGAGAAAAGTTACGAAAAACTGGTTTACGAAGTTTTGTGTAAGTGGCCCCTGTATGCCACTGATTCTTTTAACAATTATGACAGCATTCGAGGCTATGGGGTTTTGCCGTTTATGGACTTTAACAGTATGAATTAGAAAAAGTGTTCTAACTTCATTTTCCATGCAAGAATATTATCTTCCAACATACTCACATGTAGAGCTTGTGTTGTAACGTGTCAATGACTAAAGGCAATTTCCCTGGCGAGTATGACTTATTTTACAGAGAGCCGAATATAGGCGACTCGCTAAAAGAAAACATGTTTGGTTCCAAGACCCGCTATGCTTACTCTTGATATAAAGTTATATCAAATGAAAGAACGGTTTCTTCTGTGTTGCTTTTATTCTATGTTTATTTTTGTTTATTGCACTGAATATCTTAAGAAATATCTAATTGTAACGCCCTGCAGCAGGGCCTTATAAACACTGTTTGACTAACTTGAAACATTCCTATCTCGACTCATCATTATGGCGTCATATTAAAGACAGCACGATACTACACCAGCGCCAATTCAGGGGATTAGAAAACATGACGCCTTCCCACATCACAATAAGAAGGGCGATAACTCTAGTAATCTGGAGGAACTGTTATAACACGGTTATCTTCCCATGGCATCGGATGCGAAACCTCGCGCACTGACTGCTCGGCTAGCTCTGCATGACCGGCGGCAACAATGAACTAGAGCAAAGAAGTCGGCTTTTGTTTACGTGTGGATTTTTACGTTTGTGGCATACAGAGTGGCGAAATGATTTCAGTGCGTGGAAATTACCATAATGGAAATATTTACTAGATTACTGATCATCCTGGGATCTGCATCTGTCTTGGTCTCACAAGAAGAAAAGAAGAAATTCGGTGAGTTTTGCTACGGCCGATCGACAGGGACGATTTATCGTCTGTCCCGTATGATCCGTTATTCGCTAGTGAACTTTTTTTTTGGCGAAACCGCTGTTCTCTATTCTCTGTTCAGATTTTGTTTCCAGTGTTTCAACATTCGTATCAGCTAATAGGTTTTACGATCTGCCTTAAATACTAGGTGAGGAGGAACCATAATAATTTGAATTAGTAGATTTTCCAACAGTTGCCGGCACAACGGTAGCGGAGTACGGTGTTTGAGGAAGCTACTGTACGCCTGACAAAGCACAACGCCTCGGGCAAGACGAGTAGAGGCCCAACGGCCGTACTCCGCAACTCGTGCCATGGAAGCTGTTCAAACTGATTTTGTCAACCGATTCCTAATTAATTTAAAACAAGTTGTGTATTCACCACAGTTGTACCGGAGTTCTGAAGAAAGTATCAACAGTTTTTATTTATAACGTAAATATTTTGACAAACAATTTAGGATTTATTGGCAAAACCTTGCTCTGAGGCTTTGTCTCCCTTTTCAATTTGAATTTAGAAACTAAATCTTTCCCAAGAAAAGAAAATTGTGATAAAGATTTGAAGATTTTTTCTTTAAAGTTTTCAAACAAAACTTAAAAAAAATTAAAAAATCAAATTAAGTGCCGTTTTCAGTGTATAAATTTCTCAGACATTGTTTTCCATCTACTATGCATTTACTGAAAGCAATGCTCATACTTGTCTGAAATATAAGATGTAATACAGCCTTGAGGTTTTGGTGGTTGAGACAAGAGATTTGGAGAGAATTAGAAAGGCCTTTTCATCAAAAGGACTTTCCAGAAGAAAAAACAATTCAAGTGATACAATAAAAATTTGGACAGTTGTATACACTAGGTTGATGCTTTTGTTAGTCAATCAGCCCCTTCTCAGATGTTCTGTGAGAAAAGCTGGCTCGTTACTGATTTGATGTCACTGCAGAACATGATAGCAGTGTCAAATTAAAAATTCCCTAAAATCGTGAGAACATTTAAAACGAAATTTATATACAAGGGTGTCTGTAATTTTATGGTTAATTTTTATGATGTGATAGTTCATATTTACTAAGATAGTAGTGGGCAGTAAATTTAGCATATGGCATATATGATTTACATTTTAGTTATTTATTTATTGATATGATTGGTGTTCTACTCTGTACACAGGAATATTTCACTTATACGACGGCGGCCAGCATTATGGTGGGAGAAAACCAGGCACATCCTTTAGGAAACCCACATCCATCCGCAGGTTGCTGACAGACCTTTCCACATACAGCGAATTGTATTTTACATATCATTTTATTTTTAATGGCAGCATTGTATATGATATACTGGTATAAAGTTGCCAGTTTGTCATTCAATAGATAACCTGGGCTAAAGATCAGTACACTATACATTAATCTAATCAGTTAGAGAAGGCATGTTTAGGCTACTTCCTTTCTTAAGTTATAGACTATAATGATACTGTTTGTACATAACCACGTTAAAATTATTTGATTTTGCTTGGCGAAAAGAATTTCGAGCACTGTGACAATCTTCTGGTTAAGATTAAGATTTTCGCACGAAGAGTATTTGATCAGGCAAACACACTTAGGACATAGAGGATGTCACCTGTAAAACTGAAGGCTTCATCTTCTCTCATACTATTTAAATATCTGCCTAGCCTTTATGTACATGAGCTGTATGCTGAGAGGAAGATGACTCATTCAATGCAAAAGATTCGTTTCTTAAGTAACCGCTACATTCATGTCATTGAGGGATAATCAGAGCGACACGATAGCTAGCACACATGCATAGGTGTCTGCAGTGGTGTTAAGTTGTGTTCTTTATTACGTGTACCTTCACCTTAAGAGCAAACGAACAAAAGTTTGAGGTCAAAGTTAATTAAGCATCTAATGCAATCTTTAGACAAAGGTTTTACTACAAACATTCGTTTATGTCAGACTGAATGTTGGTGAACTCAGATAAATGCTAACTGTTGCCCTCTCCAGGGAAATGGATTTAATGTTCTACACTCCATATACATTATTGTCTATTACACATCACACATGTTATCTACTGTGATCAAGTTAATATTTTTACAGTCACGCCATCCTTAAAAAATTCTTTGTTGTAGGGATTATTTTTTCATTCTAGTCGATGAAAAAAATATGGATTTTAAAAGAATTTAACGTTGAGAAAAAAAACTTGTGCAACATTTATAAGTGTAAAAATCCGATTGAAAAGGTTAAGGCATTTTTTGGTGGGCTGGTAGGCTTAACCTCATAAAACATTATATTTTTAAAAAACCTCATGTCAGATTTGTATATATAAGGCCGATTAAAATATGTTATCTAGTTTCTTATCGGATGTACATGGTCAAGTTTTGCTCCCTTTGGCATTCATACATCTATGAATATATTCCAACAAGAGTTTCATTGGACACTCTGTACAGGTATGTAAAAGAACAGGATGATTTCTAATCTTTTGATGTCAATTCAAACGTGGCCAAGTACACTCCTGTCGAACCTACAAATCCAGGGTGAAGTCACAGCTGGTCTTTAGGCCTTCTCTCGACTTGCTATATCCGGCTAGATTTCCGCTAAAGTTGAGTATCACTCATTCATTCTCATCGTCCAGATGTATACATGTACATTGTACTCGTGATTGCACCTTTCAACTAAAACATTTATTCATTTATTTATTTGATTGTTGTTTTACGCCATACTCCACAATATTTCACTCATAAGATGGTGACCAGTAAGTATGGTGAAAGGAAAGGTTGCTTTCCATGTCTGGAGAGGAAGCCAGCATGAGCTGGGGTTGAACTTGCATTGGCAAGCGTCCCATGAGTGATTGTGCTGCTCTGGCATGTACCATATGTTACCATTATTACATGTACTGTGTAAACATACTACATGTACATGTGCATGCATACAGTGTTGGTGGCAAATCAAAGCCACTGAATCCGTATTATATTATAGTCTGTGGGAACCCGGGCGTTAACCAAAAATATGAAAGAGGGTGTCCAAACATCCCTTTTTGAGGCCATTTTGTTATAGCAGGATGTCCATATTCATTCTCTCCTATCTGTTAAAAGTCCTGAAAACAGGGTCTCCAAATAGCACCAGTTGTCTATTTGTAGCTGGATAACCATATGGTACTAGCGAGGAACTAAATCACACCTTTTCATAGATTTTTCATGTATTTATTTAACCTTTTCACATAAATGTAACCACTGTATTAGTTGTGTTTTGATCGTAGGACCTGTGAATACTGAGTGTGTGTGTGCTTATGTGACCACTGTATCGGTTGTATTTTGGTTCTAGGACCTGTGAATACTGTGTGCTTGTGTGACCACTGTATAAGTTGTTTTGGTTGTAGGACCTGTGAATACTGTGTGTATGTGTGTGACCACTGTATAAGTTGTTTTGGTTGTAGGACGTGTGAACACTATGTATGTGTGTGACCACTGTATAAGTTGTTTTGGTTGTAGGACGTGTGAACACTATGTATGTGTGTGACCACTGTATAAGTTGTTTTGGTTGTAGGACGTGTGAACACTATGTATGTGTGTGACCACTGTATAAGTTGTGTTGGTTGTAGGACGTGTGAACACTATGTATGTGTGTGACCACTGTATAAGTTGTTTTGGTTGTAGGACGTGTGAACACTATGTATGTGTGTGACCACTGTATAAGTTGTTTTGGTTGTAGGACGTGTAAACACTATGTGTGTGTGACCACTGTATAAGTTGTGTTGGTTGTAGGACCTGTGAATACTGTGTGTGTGTGACCACTGTATCAGTTGTTTTGGTTGTAGGACGTGTGAACACTATGTGTGTGTGACCACTGTATAAGTTGTTTTGGTTGTAGGACCTGTGAATACTGTGTGTATGTGTGTCATTACAGTAACAGACATCCTACGTTAATTTACACTACTGCACTGATGAGTGCATGTACACACATGTATATACATGCAGGAATTTAGATGTGCATGATACATTGAACCATTCTTAAAGAATAGTGTGAATGCATTAATTAAAGTATCCTTGTTAAAATTGTCTGTAACCATGGTAACTGAAATCTCAGCTGTATTGTATTTAGCTACCACCACAGTGTACTATCGTTTACATACTTGTATATCCAACCATATGATTATCATGGTATAATTCTGTGATTATATTAGATTTTTGGGTTTTAGTTGATTCACTGTAATAGCTTGGTGAAACTTTATGGATTGGTTTGCAGCGATTGTGCGTCCTAAATCGCTTTTGTAAAAATTTATTCAGCGTACAAATGTAAGTGTACGGGTACACACTAAGTTCATTACAGTACCGAGTGCAGTGTCTGCATGCAGGCCCACTCAGTTATACTGTATCTGTGTCATATCAAAATTTGATAACTTCACATTCCACATGAAGCTTCCATTTTAGCCAATTTTTTCTATAAATCACAGGTCCTAACGGTGCAATAACCCGTGGACAATGTCGTGTCTAATCTTGAAAAAGGGTTAGTTTAATGAAAGAAGTGCCTTAAATGCCTTCAAGGCGAACACGGACAATATCTTCACTTGTACATGTATGCATAATGCCAGTTTGTTTCTAAGAAAATGAAAGTGAAGTGCGTCAGAATGTCAGTCTTAAACTGTTATACGGGCTTTAATTCACAGTCCAGCTGTAATGTTCGACCTACTTTATATGCCATTTTAATATCTATATTGTAGGTGATTATATAGTATGTATGTGATAGGTATAGCCACCTACACATCTCCACTGTTTACTCAGGACCCTTGCCCTGTTGACTTTACCACATGATGTGACATGAACAGCCAGTGATATATGGAAGGGCACCTGTTTTATGGTGTCAGAACATAAGACTCACAGACAGTACCACTATGGTGTGCATGTATGCAGTTACCTGTGATGGGGGGGGGGGGGGATCATGTATATGTGCATTAAAGACCGGCATACAACTCTACTTTAGCAGAACCCTGAATACTGAGCCAAACCAGCACATAACCAGCACATACTAGGAGTATGCTTACAGGCAGTATTAACACAGGCTGATATACAAGTAGCCTAAGACACTGCATCATGTTGGTATGAAAAAGTTTACTGTAGTTGTAAAGTGCTCTGTACATATACATGTACAAACCTTGCTGCTGTACTTGTGTTAATTGGACTTTACATTGCACCCTAAAGAGCTTTTATTTTTGAGATTTCTTGTTTTTTTTGGGTGGGGTGGGGGAGGGGGTGGGGGTGGGTGGGGGGGGGGACAGAGGCTCTAGATCCAGTCCTATCTTCATGGTCAAACTTCTTCCTGTGAAGATTTGATGGGCATTTGTCTGATATCAGACTCATTAAACAGCTCAGGTGGAGTATATCTACTAGCTCCTCAGGCTGAGCCAAATTACTGGCTAACTAGATGATGGTGAGGTCAGAGGTCAGTGGTAATTGCTGTGTAAGGAACTCCTGCTGAGCCCTCAGTGTAGATAGATACATTTAAATGGACATCTGTGTACCAGTGAGTCTCTAATAATAGGGGAGTAAAATGATCCAGAAAGGCAGTTATACTTAACTCCTGTTTTTATACATGCACACATACACATACGTGTTCTGTTGTGTGCAAAAGCGACGCTAAAGCTTTCACTCACTCACTGTTGTGTGCAAACATCTGTATATGATATTACCTTTGAATACCTGCTCATGTACAGGTAAGAAAAAATTTGTAAGTTCATCTTTATATACTTGGATGTTTTGTTTGTTTCTTTTCTTGTTTGTTTCGTTGAGCACCAGCATTACTTTCAAACGTTGTTTTATATGGCATAGCGTTTCGTTCATTTCTCATTTTTCTTGAGTTTTCTTGATCTACTAGAAAGGTGTTTTAAGGTTTGTGTGGAAGGTAATGTGATCTTATGAAGATGACAAATGAAACTCTGTGGGAATAGCAAAATGCCACTTTCTATATTTCACCTAAACTGTCTTCTACATGTCATTTTAACTGGTTTTGATTGCTCTGTTGATCATGGATATGTGGTTTTGTCTGGTTTGTTTGTCAATGCAACTCTTAATCTTGCTCTCTTAGAGCTTATGAATGATAGAAATTTATATGAAAACTCAACTTTTTAATTGTAAATCATAATAGTTTTGTTCATTTTTGCTGTTAGTTTGAATACAGCTTGATTAATTCAGATGCCCAATAGTTTTACGGATCGAAAATGGCTCGAGTTGTTCCCCAGGCAAAGATGCAGCTGTTCTTGTGTTATTTATGGTACAGCTGGACTGGCTCACATAGTAGATGTACATGTACCCTGTACATGTGGATCTGTTACAGTCTAGGCGTGTGTTTGACTGATGACAAGCAGTTAATACAGGAGAAGCTGGAGGGAAGATGTACATGTCTTCTAAAACATTTTCAATTCGAATTGATTATTTCTTGGAATCAGTTAAGATTTCATATCAGTCAATAGCACGTTTCATAAACCTCTTCTAACTTTCTTTTCTTTCGTGGGTTTATGATTTTAAAAAAAATTTTAATACCATTACAGAGCTCTGATTCACAAATGTCATATGGTCAGTTAGCATTAAAATTTTATTTATGTTTTGTATGTAAGGTGAAATTTGCAAGAGGTAACTTTTATGTGTTACTAAAATCTTGGATTTATTCAAGCTAAAGTAGATGAAATCTGTACAAATACATGTACTGTGTGAGCTGTGAGCAGTAACTTACCCCCCCCCCCCCCAGCTACGTGTTATTTATATATTTATTTGATTGATGGATGTTTTACGCCATACTCCTGAATAAAGTCCGACATGTTTTAAGTATAAGATGATAAGTTTAGACAATACACATCTTTCAAAACACAACTTTGCAGCCACAGAGTAACATCCATTTACTGCGTTATGTCGGCACTTTATGGGCCAGTAGGGGTAGTAGGCCAATTTTAAACCCAGGTGGTACACAGAGTATTGAAAAGTAATTAATTAGGCTTAGATTAATGGTCTGAATCATGGTTTTTAGTTGGGTTTGGGTATCAATTATTGAAAAAACAGTGATATGCTGCCATAGTTTTATTTTATCTGGAATACTGCCATGTTAAAAAATAGGTAAGAAGCCCTACCATGCCTTAAAACGGTGACATCATTTTATCCTGAGACGTCATCATGCTATAGTAATGACAGAACTCCAAAACTGCGAATGATATTTGAAATCCCTGAATGGTCTTTGATGGACTGTATGATTACATACATTGGCATTGGAAATTTGCAATGATTTATTGTACATGTAATGGCTGAATACTTTCCTGTAGTTTAGTTCATGACAAGACCTGTTTACAAAGGGATGAGTATGTACCCTTTCTTCAGCGTCACATTCACTGCTTGATGCCCATGTCAGCTCTCCAGTACAGGTAAGAATTTACCTGTGCCGGTATGCGATGGTACATGTATGTATGCCAGGCAGGTCTTTGCACGGTACATACATAAGGAACAGCTGCATTCTGTCAGTTTTACCAACCAGTGAAAACCCCAGGAAAGTTTATGGCATGGATGCACTTTTTTTCTTCCGTTTTTCTCTGATTAAAGAGAAACAGGATGTCTAGTACAGAATGTTAGAATGTTGTCTATTAAGTCAATTATATGTCTGCTGCAAAGGTAGCGTGAACAGAGTGTACAATTAAAGGTAACCCCTGTGGCTTTGAGGCAAGAAATGTTCAAATAGTTGGGATGATTTTCTCTTTTTTTCCTGCCCTCTTCTGTTTTTTCTTTTTGCTTGTGGCAAAAGCAGTATTTTGGTTTTGGACACGTGCCATGTGTTTCTCACTGCCCATGAGAATTTCTAGGTTGTGTTTACGTGTTCATGTACTTTTGTATTGTATTGACCAGTGCAATGTGATGCTAGAACTTTTTTAACGGAATTTATGCATACTTTTATTTTGAACATGATGCTAAAAAAATGTAACTAAAGATGCAGGCTTCATGAAACTGTGTGAATTATTTCTCTATGCCTCATAGTTCTCTCAGAATGTTTCAAAATATTGGTTACAGGAGTGGTTAAAAAGATTGAAGAATTAGGGTAATTTTAGAAGTGGAACACGTGGTCCAGAAAAATGGAACATAATGATACATTACAGTATGTACATGTACATACTGTGTACATACAGGTAACTGAATTACAGGTAGCTGAATTACAGGTGTTAATTGTTCTGTTCAAAGAGAATACTAAAAAGCCTCTTCTCACAGCCTAATAGCCCCTCACTGTTTAGTGAGGAGGCAGGCAAAGCTTCAGCTCTTGCAGGTTTAATTGGCTGTGGCTTTTAAAGTCAAAATACCTGTCAGGTACACTACCTGGTGATGGCTTTCCCTGGAAACTTCAGTGACGTGTACATGTACCTCCAGTCATGGAGTATCTCTTGAGTAAGTGGAAAATTGTGGTGTAGACATAAATGCGTGTTCGGTCATTTGATAACTGCCAATGAAAAACTCATAAAACTCCTTCCTGTCTCTATCAAGACGGTTCAAAGCTGTGAACTCTTTAGTTCTTTCCTTTGTTACATCACAGTTATCTGTGTACATGGGCTCATAAAACATGTATGAGGTAAACAGGCACTGCAACAGCACAGAAGATAACGAAGCGTTCCAATGTCATTTGGACTGCCCGTGTAGCTATTCGTCAAGTCTTCCATTGGAAAGTGGTGAGGTACATTGTAAATGGAGCACTACATGTAAGTCCAATATTAAATAAAGGTTGACGTTTTTAATACTGTTGAAGTTTAGTTATCCTAAATTCTTCACCTGGTCACAATCCAATGTTAATGGAGTACCGGTGGATTTTCCTCTCTCGGTAGGTGGAGCTGGTGCGATACAGGTCTTGCAAGTCTTTTGAGGAATATGTTGCGTGCTGCGGTTTCATCTATGACATATGTGGTCTACCCACTGTGACATTGCACTGTTGATGCTGGTATCCCATTGAATTTAAGCTTTGGATGAAGTAAGCATAGGGCAGAGATTTTGGTGAATTTTGATTAATTTTCATCAGAAAAAAATTAATTGTTTGCATCAACAGTATCATTGTAAGGCCTTTATGCTCTTCCTCTGTTAGTGTGCATTTTTACATGACAAACTTTAGGGGAAAATTCAGTATATTCCTGGGCTGTCTTCAGAGCACATGTGCACGTTGGTGCAGCGTTATCATGGTCAGAATGGTCTGAAATGGGAACATGCAGCCCTCTGTAGGAAGCCATGGTATGTTTGTACTACCATCATTTCAAGTTTAGACAATTGCTTCCAGCCATCAAGCCAACAGTAGCTGCTGAACTGGAATGTTATTGGAACCGTGTGGCACCTGCCTTGTTAACTGTGGACCCCTGCACCCTGTCTGTGGAGTCCTGCGCTGTACACCCCTCTTCTTCTCACCATACCCATGGGGGGTGGTGGAGTCCAGCATAAGGAACTTATTAGAGCCTGTTAAACCCTTGGATTGACCCTCAGGGCATGGGGGTGTGGGCTTGCTGTACTGGTGCACCTGTGACTCTATTTGCACCCTGCATGCATGATCCGTACAGTATGTGGGCTGGTTCGGGAATTACATGTACATTTTACAGGTCACATGAAGAGTCTCAAACACCCAGGATTAATACAGTTCAGACACCATTTTGCCAAATGATCAAGTTAAGGCCATCATTATAAATTCATATTTTTACAGAGATGTCATTGCTGCTCTGAGAGAATCATCAGCACACTCTTTGGTCACGTGAGGAAAGTATCAGAAGTGAAAACAAAGGTACTTAACTCACACAGAAACATCAGCATATAACCGATTTACATGTAGCTCTGTTATTTATCACCTCCTGTGCCTAATTGTCAGGAACCCTGGGGCTCAGAACTTATGAATTTGTTTGTTGGAGGTAACCGAACTGACCCGCCAAAAATGAGCCCTACTCTTAAAGTCTTTACCAGGTTTTGGATGAAATTTCTTTTTGTCATTTTACTCTCTTTTATTAATTTCTTTAAAACCTCTACTGCTATGTCTAAAATTTTACCTTAGCTAGAATCATAGGGTTAGCCAGCTACTCGTCCAACCAAATAGAAAGTAGAAATATATAGAAGTGAAATAGAAAACTGGTACATGTACATGTATTGGACACCTTGTTTTCAGCACTTTTAACATGGGAGAGATAGGAAAAAATCTAATCTGGACACTCTGCTATAATAAAATGGCTCCAAAAAGGGTTGAACACTCTCTTTTATTTTTCTGGCAGACTATCTTTTTCTGATAGGGTTGTGTTGCCAAAAGAATTTTTTAAGGATGGCCTAAGCTGTGGTTGTAAACTGTTCATCGCCAGACATGTAGGACAATTTTGTATATGGTGTCAGCCAAGTCTGTTTACGCTAACGATATCACACACATCAGCCTTATTCTGCTTGAAATATTCTGGCTGCTGTAATGAATACTGTTACCCTGTGGGGGAACTTTGCTGCATAATGAGGTGTAATAGAAAGTAAGATAAGTTTTATAGACATGCATATAAATTTATCCTCATGCGTGGCTGGGTGTTTGTGATGATTTGGGCAGTAGCTCCTGCTTGTACCCTGATACACAGTCTACATGTACATGGTATAAACCTGATTGTGAATGTTTGGGCAGTAGCTCCTGCTTGTAGCCTGATACATTGTCTACATGTACATGGTATAAAGATGATTGTGATTATTTGGACAGTAGCTCCTGCTTGTACCCTGATACATAGTCTACATGTACTTGGTATAAACCTGATTGTGAATATTTGGGCAGTAGCTCCTGCTTGTAGCCTGATACATTGTCTACATGTACATGGTATAAAGATGATTGTGATTATTTGGACAGTAGCTCCTGCTTGTACCCTGATACATAGTCTACATGTACTTGGTATAAACCTGATTGTGAATATTTGGGCAGTAGCTCCTGCTTGTAGCCTGATACATAGTCTACATGTACATGGTATAAACCTGATTGTGATTATTTGGACAGTAGCTCCTGCTTGTACCCTGATACATAGTCTACATGTACTTGGTATAAACCTGATTGTGAATATTTGGGCAGTAGCTCCTGCTTGTAGCCTGATACATTGTCTACATGTACATGGTATAAACATGATTGTGATGATTTGGGCAGTAGCTCCTGCTTGTACCCTGATACATAGTCTACATGTACATGGTATAAACATGATTGTGATGATTTGGGCAGTAGCTCCTGCTTGTACCCTGATACACAGTCTACATGTACATGGTATAAACATGATTGTGAATATTTGGGCAGTAGCTCCTGCTTGTACCCTGATACATAGTCTACATGTACATGGTATAAACATGATTGTGATTATTTGGACAGTAGCTCCTGCTTGTACTCTGATACATAGTCTACATGTACATGGTATAAAGATGATTGTGATTATTTGGGCAGTAGCTCCTGCTGGTACCCTGATACATAGTCTACATGTACATGGTATAAACATGATTGTGATTATTTGGGCAGTAGCTCCTGCTTGTACCCTGATATATAGTCTACATGTACATGGTATAAACATGATTGTGATTATTTGGGCAGTAGCTCCTGCTTGTACCCTGATACACAGTCTACATGTACATGGTATAAACATGATTGTGATTATTTGGGCAGTAGCTCCTGCTTGTACCCTGATACACAGTCTACATGTACATGGTATAAAAATGATTGTGATTATTTGGGCAGTAGCTCCTGCTTGTACCCTGATACATAGTCTACATGTACATGGTATAAACCTGATTGTGATGATTTGGGCAGTAGCTCCTGCTTGTACCCTGATACATAGTCTACATGTACATGGTATAAACCTGATTGTGATTATTTGGGCAGTAGCTCCTGCTTGTACCCTGATACACAGTCTACATGTACATGGTATAAACATGATTGTGAATATTTGGGCAGTAGCTCCTGCTTGTACCCTGATACACAGTCTACATGTACATGGTATAAAAATGATTGTGATTATTTGGGCAGTAGCTCCTGCTTGTACCCTGATACACAGTCTACATGTACATGGTATAAACATGATTGTGATTATTTGGGCAGTAGCTCCTGCTTGTACCCTGATACACAGTCTACATGTACATGGTATAAACATGATTGTGAATATTTGGGCAGTAGCTCCTGCTTGTACCCTGATACACAGTCTACATGTACATGGTATAAAAATGATTGTGATTATTTGGGCAGTAGCTCCTGCTTGTACCCTGATACATAGTCTACATGTACATGGTATAAACATGATTGTGATTATTTGGGCAGTAGCTCCTGCTTGTACCCTGATACATAGTCTACATGTACATGGTATAAACCTGATTGTGATTATTTGGGCAGTAGCTCCTGCTTGTACCCTGATACACAGTCTACATGTACATGGTATAAACATGATTGTGAATATTTGGGCAGTAGCTCCTGCTTGTACCCTGATACACAGTCTACATGTACATGGTATAAAAATGATTGTGATTATTTGGGCAGTAGCTCCTGCTTGTACCCTGATACACAGTCTACATGTACATGGTATAAACATGATTGTGATTATTTGGGCAGTAGCTCCTGCTTGTACCCTGATACACAGTCTACATGTACATGGTATAAACATGATTGTGAATATTTGGGCAGTAGCTCCTGCTTGTACCCTGATACATAGTCTACATGTACATGGTATAAAGATGATTGTGAATATTTGGGCAGTAGCTTCTGCTTGTACCCTGTTACGTAGTCTACATGTACATGGTATAAAGATGATTGTGAATATTTGAGCAGTAGCTTCTGCTTGTACCCTGATACACAGTCTACATGTACATGGTATAAAACATGATTGTGAATATTTGGGCAGTAGCTCCTGCTTGTACCCTGATACATAGTCTACATGTACATGGTATAAACATGATTGTGAATATTTGGGCAGTAGCTTCTGCTTGTACCCTGATACATAGTCTACATGTACATGGTATAAAAATGATTGATTATTTGGGCAGTAGCTTCTGCTTGTACCCTGATACACAGTCTACATGTACATGGTATAAACCTGATTGTGATTATTTGGGCAGTAGCTCCTGCTTGTACCCTGATACATAGTCTACATGTACATGGTATAAAAATGATTGATTATTTGGGCAGTAGCTTCTGCTTGTACCCTGATACACAGTCTACATGTACATGGTATAAACCTGATTGTGAATATTTGGGCAGTAGCTCCTGCTTGTACCCTGATACACAGTCTACATGTACATGGTATAAACCTGATTGTGATTATTTGGGCAGTAGCTCCTGCTTGTACCCTGATACATAGTCTACATGTACATGGTATAAAAATGATTGATTATTTGGGCAGTAGCTTCTGCTTGTACCCTGATACATAGTCTACATGTACATGGTATAAAAATGATTGATTATTTGGGCAGTAGCTTCTGCTTGTACCCAGATACATAGTCTACACGTACATGGTATAAACCTGATTGTGATTATTTGGGCAGTAGCTCCTGCTTGTACCCTGATACACAGTCTACATGTACATGGTATAAACATGATTGTGAATATTTGGGCAGTAGCTTCTGCTTGTACCCAGATACATAGTCTACATGTACATGGTATAAACCTGATTGTGATTATTTGGGCAGTAGCTCCTGCTTGTACCCTGATACATAGTCTACATGAACATGGTATAAACCTGATTGTGAATATTTGGGCAGTAGCTCCTGCTTGTACCCTGATACACAGTCTACATGTACATGGTATAAAGATGATTGTGATTATTTGGGCAGTAGCTCCTGCTTGTACCCAGATACATAGTCTACATGTACTTGGTATAAACCTGATTGTGAATATTTGGGCAGTAGCTCCTGCTTGTACCCTGATACATAGTCTACATGTACATGGTATAAACCTGATTATGATTATTTGGGCAGTAGCTTCTGCTTGTACCCTGATACACAGTCTACATGTACATGGTGTAAACATGATTGTGATTATTTGGGCAGTAGCTCCTGCTTGTACCCTGATACATAGTCTACATGTACATGGTATAAACATGATTGTGATTATTTGGGCAGTAGCTCCTGCTTGTACCCTGATACACAGTCTGCATGTACATGGTATAAACCTGATTGTGATTATTTGGGCAGTAGCTCCTGCTTGTACCCTGATACACAGTCTACATGTACATGGTATAAACATGATTGTGATTATTTGGGCAGTAGCTCCTGCTTGTACCCTGATACACAGTCTACATGTACATGGTATAAAGATGATTGTGAATATTTGGGCAGTAGCTCCTGCTTGTACCCTGATACACAGTCTACAGGTACATGGTATAAACCTGATTGTGAATATTTGGGCAGTAGCTCCTGCTTGTACCCTGATACACAGTCTATAGGTACATGGTATAAACATGATTGTGAATATTTGGGCAGTAGCTTCTGCTTGTACCCTGATACACAGTCTACATGTACATGGTATAAACCTGATTGTGATTATTTGGGCAGTAGCTCCTGCTTGTACCCTGATACACAGTCTACATGTACATGGTATAAACCTGATTGTGATTATTTGGGCAGTAGCTCCTGCTTGTACCCTGATACATTGTCTACATGTACATGGTATAAAAATCGCTAGGCCTGCTTCACTCTCTTACATGTAACTCCCTTGTAGCGTACAGAGTGTACATACATGTATGAAGACATGCAAAAACATCATAAACTTTCCTTTAGGGCAACATGAAACTTTAGTATTATGGTTTTTTATGTTTATTGATTTTGAACCTCAGTGTACACTTACTGTAATTCTTCAACCTTTTCGCATGTTTACAGGGTGTGCATTCAAGCATATTTTGAAGGCATTATTCTGTGTTGACTGATAAAGTTATACCTTTTGTGAAGCCCTCAATTTGACCAACCTAAGCAATGTAGTTTTTGTCTCCAGAATCAAATTACAAATGTGCATAAATTACACTTGACAGTTGCCCTATGATATGTGACAAGGTTGAGGAATTCGGATATATACGGTACATATGCATGGACGTCATCTGTCAGGTTTATTGTAAAATGCAAGGGGTGATCAAATGTCAAAGATTATCTGACCAAACCTTGTTAAGAATGTTAAAAATTACACTGACCACCCGACACTGACCACCTGACCTCACAGACAGACAAGAAGACTTGCATGTATAGAGCTGCACTGTACAGTTGCAGCTAAAAACCTCTCTGGGGACCTCCGTGGTCTAGCATGCTAGCGCAGTATAATGGCCCACGGATGCGGTCACTGTGAGTTCAAGCCCAGCTGATGCTGGTTTCGTCTTCATTCGTACATCTGATCTGCCAGCAACCTGCAGATGGTCATGGGTTTCCCCACAGGTTCTGCCTGGTTTCCTTCCACCATAATGCTGGCCACTGTTGTATAAGTGAAATGCTCTTTCGTGCAACATAAAACGTACATTCTACATTGTATGTGTGAGCACTAACAGATGCTGACTTTCTGTTTCCCCACAGACCACAGTGTCCAGCAGCTGTTCGAGCTGTACACCTCCAACAGGCGCTTGCTGGACGGCACCAAGCAGAGGGACATCCAGATTGTCTATCCACAACAGCTGCGCAAAAACCAAGTTGTCGGCATTTCCACCAAAGAGCATCGCATCAGACATCATGTGAGTCCAGCAGTTTGTCACCGTCAACTTCTGGCCAATCAGAGCATGCGTTTGGAGTTTAATTTGCATAATACATTACCTTGTCAGTGTGGTGATAATGCATGTGTTTGAGACGTGGGTTGTACACCACTTAGGTTCAGTCCAGGGAATTGTGAAGATTACATCTCTTAGACTTTGGCGTCAATTTAAGCTGTGAAAAACACCATAAAACTGGTGTTACATAAGTAAAATATCCTTGAACACGGCGTAATACATCAACCACTAATACTTGAATACTGCATAATACATCAACCACTAATACATGTACCTTGAATACTGCATGAAACACCAATCACTAATACCTTGAATACTGCATAATACACCAATCACTAATACCTTGAATACTGCATGATACACCAATCACTAATACCTTGAATGCTGCATGATACACCAATCACTAATACCTTGAATACTGCATGATGCACCAATCACTAATACTTGAATACTGCATAATACACCAATCACTAATACTTGAATACTGCATAATACACTGATCACTAATACCTTGAATACTGCATAATACACCAATCACTAATACCTTGAATACTGCATGATACACCAATCACTAATACCTTGAATACTACATGATACACCAATCACTAATACCTTGAATACTGCATGATACACCAATCACTAATACCTTGAATACTGCATAATACACCAATCACTAATACCTTGAATACTGCATGATACACCAATCACTAATACCTTGAATACTGCATGATACACCAATCACTAATACTTGAATACTGCATAATACACTGATCACTAATACTTGAATACTGCATAATACACTGATCACTAATACTTGAATACTGCATGATGCACCAATCACTAATACCTTGAATACTGCATGATACACCAATCACTAATACCTTGAATACTGCATGATACACCAATCACTGATACTTGAATACTGCATAATACACCAATCACTAATACTTGAATACTGCATGATACACCAATCACTAATACCTTGAATACTGCATGATACACAGATCACTAATACCTTGAATACTGCATGATACACCAATCACTGTTACTTGAATACTGCATAATACACCAATCACTAATACTTGAATACTGCATGATACACCAATCACTAATACCTTGAATACTGCATGATACACAGATCACTAATACCTTGAATACTGCATGATACACCAATCACTGATACTTGAATACTGCATAATACACCAATCACTAATACCTTGAACACTGCATGATACACCAATCACTGATACTTGAATACTGCATAATACACCAATCACTAATACTTGAATACTGCATAATACACCAATCACTAATACCTTGAAAACTGCATGATACACAGATCACTAATACCTTGAATACTGCATGATACACCAATCACTGTACCTTGAATGCTGCATGATACACCAATCACTAATACCTTGAATACTGCATGATACACCAATCACTAATACCTTGAATACTGCATGATACACCAATCACTAATACCTTGAATACTGCATGATACACCAATCACTAATACCTTGAATACTGCATAATACACTGATCACTAATACTTGAATACTGCATGATGCACCAATCAGAAATACTTGACATTTGTACTGTAAAACCTTGTTCAGCAGTTCTGCACGTCCTAGGTGTAAGTTACAATGGTTTAAAATGTGATATTAGTCAACTGTGAAAGCAGATTTAAAGATTTTCTTTTTTTTCGATTTTGTAGGGCACCCATGAACATTACAAACATGTCACCTTCCAACTGGACATCAATGGAGTGCGCTACAAGCTTAAGCTGGACCTCAACGAGTAAGTACATGTACATTCTATAATACAGTGTATTTGTGTGTGACATGGACAGCTCGTAAAACTCAGTCAAAATCTATGACCTCTTTTGTTCTTTTCTTTGTTACATCACAATTATCTCTGTGCGTGTCCTCTTGGAACAAGTGGGTAGTCCACCACAGAAGAAAACGACAGGGTTCTGCTGCAATTCGGCTCATTTTGTATACGTAGCGTGGTTAGGCCAATCATTATAAATTCTTTTTGGGATGTATCAGAGGAAATTTTTTTTTTTTAAAGTTCTGGATAATAAAGAGATAAGGGTTTAAACAAATTATAACATTTGAGAGGAAGATACAGAAGAGAATATTCTATCAAAATCCCGATGATAAGGGTCAGTCAAGTTTTTTTAGGCCGAACAAACATATTTTTAATGCTGGCCGTACTGGCACCAATGAAACAGAGCAGTGTACATAATCTGGTTATTTGTAGCATTCACATGTACATGTTGTAGTGTACCTGTACACAGATGCGCTCAGATTCAGTTCAGGTATTCTGCTGTGGTGCTGCACATGCAGAGCGCAGCGTGTTGCGGACAACAGCTAGCGAGCACACCTGTGCAGCACGGATACAATAGGCTTTGTTTGCTAAAGCTTGCCTTTGTCCTCTGTACGCCTTGTGTTCCGCTCTCAGAAAAGATAGTCTGAAAAGAGAACCGCTGTGGCCTTAAATGCCAAAAAAAAAAAAAAATGTCCAGGATTCAAAGAAATTAAGCTGAATGGATTTTGCTAGTGTTTTTATTGATCTCTGTGTAAAGTGAGGCAGTGTTAGATGGTGAAGAAGGAGCTAGCTGTTCTCAGACAAAGACAAGTCACTCTGCCGTAGACTATCCAAAAGTTTTTTTTTTATATTTTGCAAGGGTCACCCCCATGTATAAATGGTGCATCGGGGCATCAGCCTCATGTAAGGAGATGACGGCTACAAAGGGACAGCCATTTCATATACCTCATGGCAGTTTTCTTTTGAAATGGAGATAGATAGAATCAACCACAATCTACACAAGTGATTGATTTTATCTTTTTATTACATTTTTTTTCTTGTTTCTTTTTGTGTTTGTAAATTGTATTTCGAAATGAAGCATTTACATTTAAAGCCTAAATTTATCAAATTTCTAAAAGATAAGCCTTATGTTCATGTAGGTGTTGACAGAAGTTGTGGACCCCGTTTTACAAGGTGCATGTAGCGCTACATTCACATGAATACCATAATGAGCACTGGTCGCCATGGAAGATACATTCACGTTACCTTTGGTGCGCATTGGGAAACAAGACCCCTGAGAATCATATTCAAAAAATCAAGGTGTTATATCCCTTTAAAGTTCAAAAAATTAAAAAAATTAAAAATTCAGATCAAGTTTTTAGGCTATAAAGAATGTGAACGTGTAGGAACAACTGATACTTGTGCAGATATACATGTACACGTACATCCATTGATCCAGAAATTGTACATACATGTATAAAAATGCAGCTGCAGTGTATGTCAGATCCAGGGGAAGTGGTGGGAGGATTTTGTGGATCTCTACTGTACCTGTGTGTGTATATTGAAGGCTTAGAGCCGATATCCCTGTCCCAGAATTCCCTAGTGAATACCCGGATTCCAGTCTCATCAGCTGTACCCACTGATCCCTCCGCAAAGATTCCCGGCATCTGCATACTTCATCCTTATAGATTCTCTTCCTGCTTAGGAAGTGCCGTTGAAAAAAAAAAAATAAGAGGGACAATGTGTTGAATAGATCAAGGTGTTTTTGATGCGTGTGTTGCCTTGTGCACGTGTGACACGAGTCAGTCAGTTGTGTAGTGCGTGCTTAACACACGGCTTCCCTTGAAGTGAAAGTTGCAAAGGGCATGAAATTACAAGACATGCATGTGTGTCGACATCTACATATCTTACAGGCCTACACCTTGGAAATTCATCAATTCTCAGAATGTCCTCCTCCACTTCACTTGCCATCCACCACACCCGATAAGCTTGTGTAATTTTAAAGAGTATCTTTCTCATACATGTAATAGCTACATGTATTCTTTATGTACACCACAACATCCCCTAATTCCTCACCCACAACTTTTAGTGCAATGTATGGCACATTTTAATTTGATTTTGGAAACAAAACTACATTGGTTGGATTGGCCAATTTCAGAGCTTCACAAAAAGTATAATTTCATCAGTCAACACAGAATAATGCCTTTAGAATATGCCAGGTTTATGGTTTATTAATATTCAGAGCCAACATGCCAGGAGCCCACTTACAGGTCTGATGACAGAGATACATACAGAGTAACAGAAGCGTATAATACACATACGTAGAGCTAGGTAAATGTAAAATACAATTTTTGTACAAAGATAGTGTAAACACAGGTAAACATATGATGTCATTCTTGGCACAGAAATGTTATAAGCCTACGTGTAAGCATAGGTGAATGAACACCTAGCAAAAGTGCGAAAAGGTTGAACTACATATGGTATATGTATACACAATAGTTGTATCCATGCACATTGGGATACTCAGTCATTGATACTGCTCAGCTACAGAGTAGCTATTAAAACTGCCCTCATTCCATTCACATCTGATAACGCACGTGTCTCTGTAGTACTATGCTGTAATGAGTGTGTGATAGTGAGCACAGTTCTCCCTCAGTTACATGTAGTGTTGGAGGGTTATTGATCTGTGTGGGAGATAGCTGTACAGGTGAGTCATCTGGCTAAGGTGACCTGCGCCGTTAATTATGGCGTACCTTTGTCACGGTGGAGATCATGTCAGATTTCGCTTTGGGGATGATCGAATTAGAGAGTGTATTTTGTCTCCTAGCTTTGTCATAGACCCGTAAACCAGACAGTGTCCAGCATACAAGTGGAAATCTCCCGAGCCCCTGTTAAAGACCACTCTAATAAACACATATGAAACGCCTCAGTTTCAAATATAAAGTGTACAAGGCATGACTGAAAAGTATTTGTGTCAAAAGCAATTTGAAAGTCTTGTGGCCATTGTGGACTATCCCAGGCTGAGGGCACAGGGTATTCCTAGGCTCCGGAAGCTTTGGGATGCTAGAGGGCTGGAGATGACCTGCAATCATTTTACAGGGTTTTTATTCTTCACCCAGATCCATAGCAGTTTCATGTGCTTAACTGTTTACAGTGCACATGGCCCTTCATTTTGTTGGTCGCCATTAAATTAGATCAGCTTTATTTTTGATTTATTTTATTTGTTTATTTTACTTTTCTTAATGTTTTTTTTTTTTGATGAAAAGTGGTACAGCCAGAATCAATACCAGCAGTATTGATTCTGATGCCACTGAAAAGAACAGTGGCATTTATAACATTTATGTTTGAGGATATAATAAAGAGATTTAAAAAACCATGTCAGTTGGCCGTCCTTATTTTGCTGAAGTATTTGTAATTACCAAATGGTTAATGATTTTGTCAACAATGCACCCAGTAGAGACTCTTTTTCACATTATCTTGTGTACGGTGGTGTGATTGGTGCCAAATGTATGGTACTGTTGCAACAGAAAGACGGCTGTCTTAGAAATGTGATCATGTGAAGATCGTATGCAAACACGCTGATTTGTTTGCCTGGCATCGACAAATGTTTAAATAAATGAGACCCGTTATTTGTGTTTCATGTCCTGAACTTCTGAAGAATGGAGACTAAACATATTGCATCTCTGCAGGAGAGCAGGATTTTTTGTGCATCCATACGACATTTCATATTATAAATCTACTTTGTAGACAGATTAGATTTATGCTTTTTTGGATGAATTTACTTCCAGGTCATATTTTATTCGGTCAGTAATCAATTTTATAGCAACTGAAGAATCTTGTCTCCGTGAAATTCAGTACCAGTGTCTTGTAGCGTACTATATATTTTTTTTTATTAATTAGATGTTTAAGAAAATGCTCAGGAATTTATTGCTCTCATGACATCAGCCTGGTTCATTGAAACCAAATTTGTGAATGTAAACCATCAGTTAAAAGCAGGTGACAACCATATGCAGGTTGCTGGCAGACCTTCTCACGTACAAACAGAGATGAAGCAAACATGAGCTGGACTTGAACTCACTCGACTGCATTGGTCAGAGTTTCCAGAGTCATTGTGCCGCTCATGCTCACAAACCACTCAAGCAACAATAAACTGTCAGCCATTCCTGCAGAGCTCTGAAGTAGGCCCATTCAACAAACGTAATTTACATTACTCTAAAATCAAATTAAAAGCCTAAAAAACACAGCAAGTAGGAAATGTTTGCAGGCACAGCCTAAATAATGTGTTTTCTTTTTGAGACGACCTGTGTTAATCTAATTCACGTACACAGAGAAACGGGAATGTGGGGAAAGGAAAAAAAAAGAATGAAATTTAAATAAATTACCCTGATTTTCTATGAATTGTTGATATGTAATTTTATACATTATGCCGACTTTATATGCAAGATACAGAACATTCCAGACTGTTAATGAGTTCTGTGTGTTTGCATATTAACAAGGTTGTATGCTGTGTACAGGTACTATACCTTCCTTAATATCTGGCAATCTAAAGAGGGTTAATTACTGAAATGTTAATTGCTAGTCACAGGTAATTATAGCAAGTGTCAGAGAAATTCAAAGCGAGATTGCGTTCTCATACCATATAGTTGTCAGCTGGAACTTCAGCCCTGTGGACATTAGCTATGTTTGGATGACATGTGGCTATAAAAGCAGAGAAAACAGTAATGTGTGTACGTCAGATGAGACACCACAAAACACTGGCCAGAAATATAGGTAGATTTATTCTTTTTTTTTTTTAAATATTTTTCAACCTTGTAAAATGCATTTGAAACTTCGGATTGTATGATGGCCTGTTCTAGCCACATTAGGACCAGTGACATCACAAGTTATTGCCACACAGACTGCCAGATTTCCTCAGTCAAAACGCATACGTATAGATCTGTGATTTATTTGATTTGTTTAATTGGTGTTTTACGCCGTACTCAAGAATATTTCACTTATACGATGGCGACCAGCATTATGGTGGATGGAAACCGGGCAGAGCCTGCGGGGAAACCCACGACCATCCGCAGGTTGCTGGCAGACCTTTCCCCCGCACTGCTGTAGAGGAAGCCAGCATAAGCTGGACTTGAAATTACAGCGACTGCATTGGTGAGAGGCTGCTGGATCATTACGCTGCGCTCACCAACTGAGCCATGGAGCCCCCTTGTAGATCTATGAAGGCATTCACCCAATAGTCCTTGAATTGGACTGTTTTAAGAAAAATATATGGCAGTGACATTGTTGATAGCCTTTGAATCATCACACAGTGACATTATTGATCATCACATAGTGACATTTTTGATCACCTTTGGGTCATCACACAGTGACATTATTGATTGCCTTTGGGTCATCACACTGAGACATTATTGATAGCCTTTGGGTCATCACACAGTGACATTGATAGCCTTTGGGTCATCACACAGTGACATTATTGATAGCCTTTGGGTCATCACGCATTATTGATAGCCCTAATATAAATTGAACAATTTTCCGGGGCAATATTTAATGGTTTATCATCAGAGTGTTTTCTGTGCCCTAAGTTAGGAGCCCTTCTCAAGTCACTGATCAAGTACAGGTGTTGCCTCTATGCATTGCCACCATAGTGTAATTCCTCCACTAGTTAAATAAGTAAATGAATTTCCAGTTGCCTCATTCCTGGAGTGAAGATGTATAACATGTAATATCTACCAACACACGTTTAATACGAACTTTCTGCTATTATACGTATATTTTGTACAAATTGAATCTTTTGAAAATCAGATTTTGTTCTGACATAATAGAATGACATATATTGATGTGATATTTTTCAAATTTAAGTGCCCTTTTGTGGAATTTGATTTTTGAGATGAGACTCTTATTTTTTGAGTTTTTTACTCATTAAACCACTGTTGTGTAATAAAATGAAAAACAAATTGGGTTTTTGGCACGAAACACCAGTCAAATAAATTTAAAACAAAGCTTTATTGCATGACTGGGTTGAACTTCACAAAATTTTTAATTTTCTTATCAATATATATGACTTGGATTTCAAGTCAGGATTTCAATTTGAATTGCCCAAAATTACAACATGAATTAATTGTATTGCATGTCTTAATGTTTATGTGCACACGTATGTACATGTGCACTGCATTCTGTGCTTGGTTTATAAAACACTTTCTGCCTACATGTATATGTATATAAAGATCAGTAACTATGGATCTCGTTCTGTCAATGCCATATTAACAAGACCAAGATTGTGGGGGGTTTTTGTAATTGAGTCAGTTCTGATGTATCGGGCAGACTCAGCTCTGTCTTGTACCAATTTGTTTATATTGGGTTGATAACAGTCATTGTACATTTTACTCGATCAGGATGAATCGTTGTGTCAACCTCAGATCTAACAACCGTTCATACTTACGTATTAGACATATCATCAGGGGTCTAACTTACAGAACTACAGTCAGAGTGGAACCAGTGTACTTTGAAATCTCTTTTCCTCTCCAGTTAAATAAATGAAAACATGATCAAATTATTCCAAGATTTATTTTCTTCTTAATGTATGACGTGTATATGTAGTAGAGACCATATTGGGAAGGGTGGGGGGAGGGGAGGTTATAGTTTTTTGGCGTTGAGGGGATTTACATGTACCTAAGTGTAGTACGATGACTGGCCACTGAATTAAAGGTTGACAAATCACATGCCAGTTGGACCAGTGCTTGTTTAACTCTTCATGTACATTTACTTGCTCAACAAAAAACTTCCTTTCTGCTTGGACTATAGTGGATTAGTTTTTATTTCAAGCACCAATCAATTCTTACAGCATGTACATGTAGATATGCATTCTTTTTGCCCTTCAGGACAGGTCTGTGAGATTGTTGTCCAATTTTCTTGTCTCAATTTCTACCAAACAGCTTCTCTAGACTCAGATGATTTCCCTGTGGGGAGATATGAAATGTCTCTAACGTCTGTCTGCAGGCTTGTCTTTAGATCTGAGGGCTATATGTACCCCAAAGATCTGTCAGATGGCTTTGTCTGAAGATGGTCAAACAAGTACATTATAATACTGCATCATTAATGTGTCTGGTCAAACAATTACATTATACTGTTGCATCGTTAGTGTGTTTGGTCAAACAATTACATTATAATACTGCATCGTTAATGTATCTGGTCAAACAATACTGCATCAGTAATGTGTCTGGTCAAACAATTACATTATATGATACTGCATCATTAATGTGCCTGGTTAAACAATTACATTATACTACTGCATCAGTAATGTGTCTGGTCAAACAATTACATTATATAATACTGCATCGTTAATGTATCTGGTCAAACAATTACATTATACTACTGCATCAGTAATGTGTCTGATCAAACAATTACATTATATGATACTGCATCATTAATGTGCCTGGTCAAACAATTACATTATAATACTGCATCGTTAATGTGTCTGGTCAGACAATTACATTATATAATCCTGCATCGTTAATGTATCTGGTCAAACAATTACATTATACTACTGCATCAGTAATGTGTCTGGTCAAACAATTACATTATATAATACTGCATCAGTAATGTGTCTGGTCAAACAATTACATTATATGATACTGCATCATTAATGTGCCTGGTTAAACAATTACATTATAATACTGCATCGTTAATGTGTCTGGTGCATGTATTCTAACATGCATGAACATGGTGTGTGTAGAATTTAAGTTTACACAGAATACATGTATGTACATTTTGCACACATTTGCAGATTTTGTAAAATCTTAAATCAGAGGTCAAACTTTCCATTTATCAAGTCTTGTTGACAAGAGGCTGGATTTCACCAGTTGCCTGTACAATGAGCATTTGCTAACAAGCTGTCACTGCTGCTCTAGTCTTACTCTCTATACTGTTGTGACCATTTGCTGACAGACACACTGTCATTGCTGCTCTGGTCTTACTCTCTATACTGTTGTGACCATTTGCTGACAGACACACTGTCATTGCTGCTCTGGTCTTACTCTCTATACTGTTGTGACCATTTGCAAAGAAACACACTGTCATTGCTACTCTGGTCTTACTCTCTATACTGTTGTGACCATTTGTAAACAGACACACTGTCATTGCTGCTCTGGTCTTACTCTCTATACTGTTGTGACCATTTGCAAACAAACACACTGTCATTGCTGCTCTGGTCTTACTCTCTATACTGTTGTGACCATTTGCTAACAGACACACTGTCATTGCTGCTCTAGGCTTACTCTCTATACTGTTGTGACCATTTGCTAACAAACACACTGTCATTGCTGCTCTGGTCTTACTCTCTATACTGTTGTGACCATTTGCTGACAGACACACTGTCATTGCTGCTCTGGTCTTACTCTCTATACTGTTGTGACCATTTGCAAACAAACACACTGTCATTGCTGCTCTGGTCTTACTCTCTATACTGTTGTGACCATTTGCAAACAAACACACCGTCATTGCTGCTCTTGTCTTACTCTCTATACTGTTGTGACCATTTGCAAACAAACACACTGTCATTGCTGCTCTGGTCTTACTCTCTATACTGTTGTGACCATTTGCAAACAAACACACTGTCATTGCTGCTCTGGTCTTACTCTCTATACTGTTGTGACCATTTGCAAACAGACACACTGTCATTGCTGCTCTGGTCTTACTCTCTATACTGTTGTGACCATTTGCAAACAGACACAACGTCATTGCTGCTCTGGTCTTACTCTCTATACTGTTGTGACCATTTGCAAACAAACACACTGTCATTGCTTCTCTAGTCTTACTCTCTGTACTGTTGTGACCATTTGCGAACAGACACGCCATCATTGCTGCTCTGGTCTTACTCTCTATACTGTTGTGACCATTTGCAAACAGACACACTGTCATTGCTGCTCTGGTCTTACTCTCTATACTGTTGTGACCATTTGCAAACAGACACAACGTCATTGCTGCTCTGGTCTTACTCTCTATACTGTTGTGACCATTTGCAAACAAACACACTGTCATTGCTGCTCTAGTCTTACTCTCTGTACTGTTGTGACCATTTGCAAACAGACACGCCATCATTGCTGCTCTGGTCTTACTCTCTATACTGTTGTGACCATTTGCAAACAGACACACTGTCATTGCTGCTCTGGTCTTACTCTCTATACTGTTGTGACCATTTGCTAACAGACACACCGTCATTGCTGCTCTGGCCTTACTCTCTATACTGTTGTGACCATTTGCTAACAAACACACTGTCATTGCTGCTCTGGTCTTACTCTCTATACTGTTGTGACCATTTGCTAGCAAACACACCGTCATTGCTGCTCTGGTCTTACTCTCTATACTGTTGTGACCATTTGCAAACAAACACTGTCATTGCTGCTCTGGTCTTACTCTCCATACTGTTGTGACCATTTGCTAACAGACACACTGTCATTGCTGCTCTGGTCTTACTCTCTATACTGTTGTGACCATTTGCAAACAAACACACTGTCATTGCTGCTCTGGTCTTACTCTCTACACTGTTGTGACCATTTGCAAACAGACACACTGTCATTGCTGCTCTGGTCTTACTCTCTATACTGTTGTGACCATTTGCTAACAGACACACCGTCATTGCTGCTCTGGTCTTACTCTCTACACTGTTGTGACCATTTGCAAACAGACACACTGTCATTGCTGCTCTGGTCTTACTCTCTATACTGTTGTGACCATTTGCTAACAGACACACCGTCATTGCTGCTCTGGTCTTACTCTCTATACTGTTGTGACCATTTGCTAACAGACACACCGTCATTGCTGCTCTGGTCTTACTCTCTATACTGTTGTGACCATTTGCAAACAGACACAACGTCATTGCTGCTCTGGTCTTACTCTCTATACTGTTATGACCATTTGCAAACAGACACGCCATCATTGCTGCTCTGGTCTTACTCTCTATACTGTTGTGACCATTTGCAAACAGACACACTGTCATTGCTGCTCTGGTCTTACTCTCTATACTGTTGTGACCATTTGCTAACAAACACACTGTCATTGCTGCTCTGGCCTTACTCTCTATACTGTTGTGACCATTTGATAACAGACACACCGTCATTGCTGCTCTGGTCTTACTCTCTATACTGTTGTGACCATTTGCAAAGAAACACACTGTCATTGCTACTCTGGTCTTACTCTCTATACTGTTGTGATCATTTGCTAACAGAGACACCATCATTGCTGCTCTGGTCTTACTCTCTGTACTATTGTGACCATTTGCGAACAAACACGCTGTCATTGCTGCTCTTGGTTACTCTCTATACTGTTGGTTTTCTGTATTATACCATTAGTTTACATGGAGATATACTAATACTGAACAGTTTCTTTACTTCTAAAATCAAGCCCAAGACCCTGCCTGAGCCATGGTATAAATGTATCCCTGCTCAACCTCTACCCCCAAACCCCTCCCCACAGCATCTCCCACCCCAACTAACATCCTCTTATCCACTCATATCCCTTATTAACCCTCTCATGCAGGTCCCCCTCACATTGATAACCCAGTCTAACCCCATGTCTCCTACCCCTGTATATCACAAGCTCTAGGGTAGGGAACCATCTGGGAGATGCTGCTTGCTAGATAGCCTGCTGAAAGGAGAGGGCTGTAAAACAAGAGATAGTGGAAGGAGAAAATGGGCCATAAATATGCCAGGGACTGTCTGAGGGTGTCTCAGACCCACAGAGCGGCTGCTGTAAGGCTGGTTAGATGGGGCAGTTAGATACAGTTGTACATGTATATGTTCACAACAGACATGTATTTAACCCTGTGTGGGAGTAAGCCAGATCTGTGGCCCAGGGCTGCATCCAAGGCTTCATCCAGTACAAAACTTGATCCTCTTTTTAGTCTTAAGTGTAGGGATGGTATATACATGTAGAGGTGAAAATGGAAAGAATGAAGAAATTGATGTACAGATTGATGTACAAATTGATGTTCAAATTGATGTACTAATTGGTGTACAGATTGATGTACAAATTGATGTACCAATGGGTGTACAGATTGATGTACAGATTGATGGTAAAATTAGTGTACAGATTGATGGTAAAATTGGTGTACAGATTGATGGTAAAATTAGTGTACAGATTGATGGTAAAATTAGTGTACAGATTGATGGTAAAATTGGTGTACAGATCCCCTCTCTTACGTGGAATAGTTAACTAAATGTACATTACCATGGGCTATAGCTTCTATAAATGTGGGAATATTTATTAATTTCAGGTAGTTTCTTATTCATCATAGCTTTTTATCATCACATCTACATCATCGTGTACTTTTATTCAAATAAAGCTTTAAAACATTAACATTCAAAAATTTAACATTTTAAAAAACTTACTCGATAAATTGTTTTAAATACTTTTAAATACTACACGTTTAAATGCTCTTCATTGCTAACAACAGACATGTTACACAGATGTAGAATAATGTGGGTGTAATCAGCCTGTAAGCCTTGTCTTTTTACCATTCTCAGTGAGTTGTTTTAAGTCCATGCACATTGTATGGTTTTGTGATTAATCCCAAGGTACAAGTACTTGTAGTGTGATTATAGTAATGATTTATGAATATGGCTTGAACATTCATGTGATTGCTTTTAAAGTCTCGGTCAATCCCTTCTGGCTACAGCAGGCAGTTATAGACAGTTCCAGACAGCCTGGCTGTTGAAACCATCATCTGGCTGATTTCCCCCTCAGCTTGTTAAAGGTTTCTTTGCCCTCTCTTATTGCCCAAACTGTCTGGCACACCATCAGCCTCTGTCCTGAATCCACCGACCCACAGAGGCTGTGATGAGGACAGGAGGCATGATTCATCTACACCGACAAATTTGCCTGGTTCCATGGGTTTCATTGGGTCACCGAGGCTGAGTACAGGAGCACACAATAGCCTTGTAATGGATGCCCCGGGGCATTTCATTAGGACTATTCCATAATTCTGTAACCATTTATCGTATAGAAAGGGGTGGGCGAAATTCCTGATTCCAACCTGCAGGTTACGTCATTGGCCTCAAATTCTGTCCTTGTGCCCAGACAGATTTATAATTTCGCAATTCAGCAGAAGTCCACTCAGTCAGATCACTAGTTCTTGTGGAAACGCTGTGCGGAAACGGTGCTTTAATTACATGGCTGAAATCATTTGGGATGCCACAAGGAGTGCCAGATAACTGCATTCAGTCTGGAAGCCAGTACATATATGGACATGCAAGGCAAGAACTGGATGTCTCCATTTTCTGGCTTGCGTATACATGATATACCATAAATGAGCATTTTGTCCATGACTAAGTTGCACATATTACCAGACTCTATTGATCTGTAAGGGAAAGGTTTTTGAGATTTGTTTGAAAGGTAGGATGAAGTTCCACTGTTTTATGATGTTTATTTGCATAGAAATACGCACACTTTGGGGCTGAATGTGAAGTGATTTACATGTACAGTAAGTCCTGAATTCATCCATGAAATGTGTTAGACCATTTATTATTTATGCGCAGCTACTGTACACTCTGAACGGCAGAAGCGATTAATACACTTCAGTTTATCACATAATAAGCTCTTAACTATAAGCATTGCTCATGGAATATGCGCAGAATAGATGACCCAGTATTCCCCACTGTATTTGTGACTTTCTAGCACTATTTCCAGGCTTATTGAGGAAGCTGTTGCAGGGATAGTTCTCTGTAATACAAAACCTCATTATTCTGCGGAGTCGCCAAAGAGGCTGCATGTGGATGTATAATAAACTTGTTCTACTGCTCAAGGGAATCGTCCAGCAGGAGAAAAAATGAATTACATATTCTCTGCACAGGATGGATTTTCTATCAGTGTCTATCTCTAACGAGTAAATACCGTTATATATATATCCACAGAACTCGTAATATTGTTTAAAAAAAAGTTAGGAAAAATCTTTTGCTAAAAATTTGAAAACAATATTTTGCCTAAAATTTAATTTAAAAAAAAAAGAATTAAGTATCATTTTTAGAATTCATTATTGTTATGCTAAAACTGATGGAAATTATACTTTGTTGGTTCATCCAATGATTGTCTGGGCGAGTCTTCAAGAAACAAATTACCAGTATATAGATGGATATAAACCTCCACACCAACATGTTTTCTTACTATGAAGGTCCTGTATGCAAGACCACACGAAACTCTGTATGTCATTATATATTCGTGGGATTCCTCAGCTCTTGGCAAATTTGGGCTTGTTCTCTTCAGTGGTACCCATACATAGAGGGGTACCCTTAACTCTAGACAGTGGCTGGGATGTGCAAGCTCTGTCTTCTGCAGCTAGGCTTCTACCCTATAACTGGGGTGAGATCTGGGCATATTGGCCTTATCAGCCCACACCATCTGGGGGATGTCAGACTGACAAGACTGCTATTGACACAGCCCCTAAAGACTTAATTATCACCCTCAGGCCTCCCCTCTCTAGATCAGACAAAAACATGCCAGCATCTTTGTGCAGAGGCAGAGATACATGTACATGTATACCCTTGACAATGCAGATGTTGCCTTAGTAGTTGAGTTTGTAGGCACATACATGTAGTACAATATGATTTTTGGCAGGGTCGCTGTGAGTTTAAGTCTAGCTCCTGCTGGCTTCTTCTTTGACGGTAGGTGGAAAGGTCTTTCAGCAACCTGCTGATGGTCGTGGGTTTCCACCAGGCTCTGTCTGGTTGCTTCCCACCCTTATGCTGGCTGCTCCTGTATAAGTGAAATATTCTTGAGTACGGCGTAAAACAAAAAATGAAATAAATAAATAAATAATTTTGGCAGTGGGACATAATGCTTACGTGTATCTCTCTTGTAGATACATGTGTAAAAAATGTCCATGTCAATTGTGCAAATTAATATATATGATTCATTCAGTAATGATAAGACTGGTGACAAGTGGTGTTTGAAGACAATACACGATGAAAGTTGAACATGTACTTTGTTAGGAGAGCTTTGTAAAAATTAACTAAGATTAAGTGCTTAACTCATGAGTTATTGAGCTTGACTGTACATAGAGAAGTAGCTTGATCCGTGGTTTACTCAGTATCTCCAGCATCCCTGATTGAGAGATCTGTTTATCTGGCTTGCCTGTCCACCAAACCCATCATTAATCACAGATATGTCAGTTTAATGCTCATTAGCATGCCTTTGATCCTGAAAACTCAGACAGAGAAGACCCCAGTTGAATTGTGTAACCTGACCAGTTTTCTGCCTATTTACTTGTAGCAGAACATTAACTCAAGTTAAACACATTTCAGTAGATAATTTACTGTGGCATAATTGAGTTAATGGCCAGGTCAAAGTTGTTCTCCTTGGCCCATTCCCCCTGTGTCAGTTTAATGCTCACAGCAGTTCAAAGCTCCCACATTTAAACTCTGTTTATATTCTTCCGATGTCCAGAAGCTAGGCCACTGGCAGCTGTTATTATAACACTTTACATGGAGAGAGAGATAGAGAGAGGAATTCTAGGTTGTAAACACCCCAGTTTCCTCTAGGTTGTTAACATCCCAGTTTCCTCTAGGTTGTAAACACCCCAATTCACTAGAGAAAGATTGCATGTTATTAACTAGGATTCTGTGATAGGACTGGGTGTTTCAAGGATATGCTCTGGATAAGGATCTGGGTCTGATTCAAATCTCTCTTTGCCCTTTTGCGCATTTACGGTAGATTTCAAACATAGAAATCTGAGGTACATACATTTTTGACAAAATATATGGAATACCTCAGCCAGTGAAATAGAGGAAGATGAGCAATGGCAGTAAACAGTACTGAACCCTGTGAGAACAGAGTAGGAAATAAGGGTCCTCGAGGCAGTTGTTCAAAAGTGTATTGAAAATTAAGGTTTCAGTCTCAAATCTAGGTACCAGTCTTAACATAAAACAATGCTAATGGCACTGAAGTTGATACCTGCTTAAATGCTAATACACATCAGAAACAACTGGGCCCAGTTATTGGATTACAAGTTCCCACACTACAGACAGGGGGCATTACTCTGCTCTGTGTTTCTGTCCAAGGTGTGGATGGTCAAGACTCATTTAAGAAATTATGTTTGGCCTAAGATCAAGCTCTGCATGAAATTTCATTCAGTTTTATGATTGTCTTTTTCTGTAAGGTTACAGACAGACAGACAGACCTACATGAATGCAGGCAAATACAAAGCTTGATTGGTGGAGGAACAATGTACATGTAATAAACAATACCTTTATGTGTGTGTAAGAAAGTGTTCATTTTCTTAGTTTTTCAGAACTGTTACTTTCTGTGGAACATTTTTTCAAAAAAAAAACAAAAACAGATTAATGTTGTTATTGTTTGTGATTGTGTCTAAATGACAGCCATTTAAGTCAGAAAGGTTGAGTATCTTCAGATTTATGCAAATTGTGTAGTGATCTGTCTATGTCTGTTTGTTAATGCATTTGATCTACCTGTATTTTCAGAGCCCTGTTGTCGTCTGGTATCATGATTAAACACTACATCGATCACAACCAGCAGGTTATATCACAGGTAAGGCTTGAGTCTAAGGGAATTTATCATTTACCTTTTGTAAGACCTGTTTGTCTTGCCTGTTGTTTAAATGTTTATTCAATGTCCTTGAATGTTAGTTGAAGAAATCTGCTTTGGCCTAGATTTAATTGACTGGCCCCAATAGCACAGTTGGTAGAGTGTCCTCTTCGGGAGCGGTAGATCCAGGGTCAATCCTGGATTGAGTCATGCCTAAGACCTTGAAGTTATAACTTCCTCGCTTGGCGTTCAGCATTAAGGGGATAGTGCAACGACAGGTTGACCCGTATCAGTATAATGGCTTGAGCGGGTGCCTTACTTGCCTATGGTAAGGCATCTCAGTGAAGCAGCACTAGATAAAAGAGGGGTGGAAATCTGTCCTGCTACAAGGAGGCACATTACATGCACTCTAAGGATTCATTCGTCGTCATATGACTGAAAAGTTGTTAAACACGAAGTTAAACCCCAAACACTCTCTCACTCTAGATTTAATTGAAGTTGTCCCTGACTGTAGTGAATGTAATTTTGTAGAATTTTATCACTTTCAGTGGTAAGGTCATGTTATTAATGATGTCACATTATTAATGATGTCACATTATTAATGATGTCACATTATCCATTTACATTCCTTCACACCTTGACAAGTCTTTACCTTTTTCGTGTATTGAACAGTTTTAGTTCAATTTCAGTTTTGTTGGAAGCTTGTATATTCTGTTTAGTGGTATTAGTCAATATAGAATTTGTCATTAAGATACAATTGATGACTAATCTGTATGATGAGTGATTATATTTTCTTTGATCTCCTCGTTTTAGACTGTGGAGCATTGCTACTATCATGGCACTGTGAAGAAAGACGATTGGTCGGCTGTGGCCGTGAGCACGTGTAATGGAATCAGGTATGTCTGGAAAGGAACAGTTAAAGTAACAATTTGAGCAGGTCCTGGTTGATTGTTTATGGTGCTAATTCCTTCAATTGCGAGGTGGCAAGAGACATATCTTGGACAAAACCATGCCCCAGTCCATGTATGTACACATATGTACATAAAGCTGTGTATGTACATGTATTTGATTCTATCACAGTTGGTTATTATTCGAAATAGTACCGTTAGTTTTCCAAGTTTATTGGAAGGTACTGTTAGTTTTCCAAGTTCATTGGAAGGTCCTGTTAGTTTTCCAAGTTCGTTGGAAGGTACTGTTAGTTTTCCAAGTTCATTAGAAGGTGCTGTTAGTTTTCCAAGTTCATTGGAAGGTACCGTCAGTTTTCCAAGTTCGTTGGAAGATACTGTTTGTATTCCAAGTTCATTGGAAGGTGCTGTTAGTTTTCCAAGTTCATTGGAAGGTACTGTCAGTTTTCCAAGTTCATTGGAAGGTGCTGTTTGTTTTCCAAGTTCATTGGAAGGTGCTGTTAGTTTTCCAAGTTCATCAGAAGGTACTGTCAGTTTTCCAAGTTCATTGGAAGGTGCTGTTAGTTTTTCAAGTTCATTGGAAGGTACTGTCAGTTTTCCAAGTTCATTGGAAGGTACTGTTTGTTTTCCAAGTTCATTAGAAGGTGCTGTTAGTTTTTCAAGTGTAGTAACCTGACCATTCTGAGGCAACTTCAGTGTACTGCACAGGATCTTTACAGAAGGAAAAATGGCATTACAAATAATCCCCCGCCCAGCCCCCCCATACTTGGACAGGAAATTTTCCATGCTAGTGGCAGTAACCAGTCAGTGAAGCTCATTCGTGTGGTCTTGCATGAAGTTCACTAGAAACCACCTGTCTTCCCCCAGTATGGCATATAATGTATATATCACGTGGCTAACCAAAGGTCACCACTCATATCCCCTTCCCATAAAACTAGTGGCCATGTATACTGAACAATTCTTGAGTGGAGTGAAGAATTCAAATAAATAAATATATATATATTAACCTATTTCTTCTAAATTTTGGGACACCCTGGTTTGCTTATCATAACAAATATGTATGTAATTCAAGCTATTTTTTTCTCACATGGGTAGACCATCCAATGAACAATATACTCATGTCTTTACTTTTCCAAAAGGCTGGTAAAGAAATGTAATATTCTACTTTCAACACTGCTAATATCTGTCCCAAATTTGAGATATTCATTTGTGAAGCCTACATGTATGTGAGAACAATTAGGGCATTCATTTGTGAACCCTACATGAGAACAATTAGGGTATTCATTTGTGAACCCTACATGAGAAGAATTAGGGTATTCATTTGTGAACCCTACATGAGAAGGTATTCATTTGTGAAACCCACATGTACGTGAGAAGAATTTGGGTATTCATTTGTGAACCCTACATGAGAAGAATTAGGGTATTCATTTGTGAACCCTACGTGAGAACAATTAGGGTATTCATTTGTGAACCTGTGCACATGTATCTCTATGCGTGAAGGACACATGATGTGTATGTATCTTGAAAACTCTCTTTTACATTTAAAATGTCTGGATTCTTTGGTATTTATTCATACTCACACTTATAACTAGATTCTGTGAAATTAGGCTAAAGACAGCTGAAATACTGCTGCTGTGCATGTAGGAGCCAAGTAGTGCTTTTGTGAGAGCTTTAACGTTGTCAGTTGTGGCCTCACTGATAATAATTCATACCTCCGTATATTACCCTGCTTCTCAAACACATTCTACATGAGAAAGTGGATAGTGACCCTAGGCTATCAGTGATGTCACATCCAAATATTTCCCTTGATACAGTTCGTTCCACTGTCCATTCAGCCAGTGCGTTTATATATTTACATTTTTGTGGATTTAGAATGATGAAATCAAGCAGTGTACATGTGTGTCTCAAAAACCTGCTCCCTGACGTCCGTGGTCCCAATATGGTCAGAAATGGTCACTGTAGAATTCAAAATTCCGAATGCATTCTTCTGTGTTCAGAAAAATTTAAGAAAATAAAATAAATCCAACTATTTTTGTTGACGTGTGCCGCTTTTAAATGGGCTTTCATCTATTTTGTCTTTAAAGAGGGCGGAATGTGTTTTTCTGCTACATGTATTTGGGATATTGTAAAGTCTTAGAAACTTGGGTTTTAAAACTTGAGGTTTGCAGCACTGTAGCAGCATTGTTAAAGACACTGGTGTGTTAATGTCTTAAAGCTCACATTTTGGGGACAACAGTTTTGACTGTTAAGTTTGTGTGCTGACCTTCAGACAGCTTATTAATTTAATACTTGAAACACTTGTAGAGTGGGTAACAGGCACATGTACACGTCACTCAGGGTGTCAAATTGGTCAAAAGTTTACTGTTACTTACGTGTATAATGAACTAGTATACTAGTAAATGATCGATATAGCCGTCTCCAGGTACAACAGTCTGTAGCCCTCCTTAATATATAGTACACATGACAGGTGTAGGGTCTTTGATGTTCACCTGACAGGTAACCATTGGATCTGTCTGAGTTAGGGTATCACTCACAACGCTAAAGCCATGGTTGTCAGTCCTCACTGCTAACAGATTACTGGAATAATCTATCACACCTTTTCCCCCTAATTTCACGTGTGGTTACCTGCGCTGAAAGGAGAAGACCTCTCTTAACCATAATAACACATCATGTACAGTATTTGTTATGACAAGTGTGCGTTGAATAAAATAACGCGCGACTGGCTGACTTTATAAGGACACAGGATATTTGGCTCGGAAATATTCATAAATCAGAGCAGTGAGAAGGATAGTATTGAGTGTATAGGGAGAGTTGAGTACAGCAGATGTCCCTGTGAATGGTGGTGTTTGGGAATTCATGGCCGAGGGGCGTGAGCTATTCGAGGATTGGTTTCATTCCTTACAACAACCTACATGTAGTGTGTAGTGGGTGCACTTTCTAAAGGTTGTACACTGTCACAGTACTTGTATTCCTGTGAAAAGATTGGAATATACATGTGACTGTCACAGTACTTGTATTCCTGTGAAAAGATTGGAATACACATGTGACTGTCACAGTACTTGTATTCCTGTGAAAAGATTGAAATATATATGTGACTGTCACAGTACTTGTATTCCTGTGAAAAGATTGGAATACCCATGTGACTGTCACAGTACTTGTATTCCTGTGAAAAGATTGGAATACCCATGTGACTGTCACAGTACTTGTATTCCTGTGAAAAGATTGGAATACACTTGTGACTGTCACAGTACTTGTATTCCTGTGAAAAGATTGGAATACACATGTGACTGTCACAGTACTTGTATTCCTGTGAAAAGATTGGAATATACATGTGACAGTAGCATCTGATTTTGCTGTGATTAAAACAAATAATGAAAATGAAAAGTTTGCACAAAGGTTTCTCCAACAACTTTTCATAATTGTTTGAAGCCTGTTGAAATAGATTGAAATGAGTCAAGAGCTACATGTACATGTTGAAGTGCAGGCCCGATGAATCATTGAAGACAAATATTTGTGATAAACTGCAAGATGTTGGCACAAATACAATCTAAGTAAGGCATCACCAATAGTGCTCTGTGTTTTACGAGAGAGCCAACCAAAAAGAAAATGCATAAATGGAATAAGAATAAAGCTGTATGTCCACCATTTTATTTTGTTCCATCTTGATATCTGTATTTTTCCTGTTTTTCAAAGCTTTCCTGTCGTGTACATATGTCTTCAACAGGAAAAATTTGCTGGGACCCTTCATATTTCCCATAAATCAAACAATTTTGAAGTGTTTATTTTAGTCGACAAAAATTTACTCTGCCCTTCAGACAAAAACTTAAATTGGTGGGACCTTTAAGTCCTGTCATAAAAATTGTATTAATTATGAGGATATAAAACAATTGTGCCGTGAAATTGCAGATTTACTGCCAAGATTGTTAGTGCGTGGTTAGCCATATTAATTCCACAACTGTGCCTACATGTATTGTCATTGAGTAAACTGAGAAGTGCATTGAGCATTATATTTCTGTTGCTTCTCCTTGGCAGGGGTATCATACAGCTTCACAATGAGACGTACATTATACAGCCTCTGCTGGGAGGAGATGAGGGGGTGAGTAGTACTTTATTACACATTTCAGGCCTAGTTCAGATCTTATATCTGACCTCTCTGTTGGCTTAATGGTTAAATCCTCTGCCTCCAAATCGGGGGACTCCGTGTTCAAATCCGGGTCGGGTCACATCACAGAATTTAAACACTGTATTTGTTGCTGCCTCATTTGGTAGATAGAGCATGGAAACAGGACTGGTTGGCCCAGTGTCAGTATAATGTGACTGTGTGGGGCATCATGCCTGGTGTCTTCGGTATGATACACAGTGGCGGCACATGACTGAAAACTTGTTAAGTATGACGTAAGAATCAAAGAAATGTCATAAAATATAACTGTTGGTGCTAATACATATTTCCAATACATGTAGCTAGGAGACCGTTCTACCTTCCATACAAACCTCAAAATATCTGTCAATTAAAGATCGGTAGATCTCTCAGAATCATGCAAGATGTGCAATGTCACGGGAAAAATGTTAGGTTATTTATTTTTCGAGATTTTTTGTTAAGTGAATGTATTCTATGGTTAGCTTTTTGGGGTACACTGTTTGGAAGCTAAATATTCATTCATTCCAACAGAAGTCCACAATGAGTGGATAGGGTGCAATATGGGAATAGCTAGCCCTAGGGCACATAGAGACAGAATTAGAGCCCATTTTGCTTCTTGTTTTAAAAAAGTTCTAACTGAACATCGTAGTGAGATAAATATATAATATATAAAAAGCGTCTGTCCGGGGTTTGCACAGATTCAGGATATTCTAGTCATTTTTTCGCGTTGATTTGCAGTTGCTAACATCAGGGCTTCGCATCACTGTTACCTGGACTCAACATAACATGTACAGGTCGTTAAAGTGTGTGTTCAACTAATATATGCAGTGGTGCTGAAGACTTTCATCTATCTGGCTTAACATATCAGTGTATTAGAGAGTTGACGTCAAAGGAAACGTATTGTTCATTGCACCCAACTTCATGCAGTCAAATCAGTAAATCCATGTTTTTTGTAGAACCCGTTGAATACATGTAGCTGTAAGCTATGTACGATGTTACCCCAGGGCATTCGGCACTGTCTAACCCTAGAAAAACAATACTTCATTTCTGCTCAGTTAAAAAAACCTGCTGACAGTGTTGACTGTTTATCATTCTGAACACATTCTAGCTGTTATTGATTTTGGAGAAATTATTTATTAACTGACAATGGGAAAACCCTCGAAGAAAAAGAAATAAACCTTTCCAGTGATCTGATTAAAAAATCAATAAACAAAAACATCTTCATTTTAAATTTTTTTTTTGTGAAAGAAAAAAGTCGCATGTGCTCGGCAGGCTGTGCATCGATACTGGCAGCTTGATTTGAAGAGAGCGATGAACACCGTGGGACTGACTGTATCTAGACAGGAAATCATGATGCATTACAGTATCGATTCGGCTAGCTGTAATCTTGTCTCGCCGGAATTCGATGAAATTATCACCATTAGCGAGGCCAATGTTTCCAGACGGACGCTGGGTCTATTTGTCATAGCTGAGTATGGCCGGACACTCCGGGGATCTTTGAACAATGATACACCACGAGTTGTGAGAAGAAAGAGAGACTTTGATACTATAGTAATTCATATCCCACATTTTGAGGGCTTATAGCTACAGTGTTAAAGACTGAGTGACCCTGTCTAGGAAATTTCACAGCACTCATCTACATCACATGTGCCTGCATAGATACACACCATGTTCTCTCTGTGCTGAAAACGTCTTGGTTATTTTGTGAACCCCCCAAAAATTCCAAAACCTAATAACAATCATTGTACAGTTGTAACTAGAACCGCACCAAGATCTAATCAATGGAAGCCATTTGGAAGCCATTTTAGTTGATTTAATGCAGGTATTTTTGTATTATATGACATTTAATAATCTGATTCTTCTCATTAAACTACAGTTACTTTAGTTGCATTTTTACCTGCAGGAGGCTTGATCTGTTCATATAGACTACCTAATTAAGGTTTTTTGTAATAAATGAATTATTAGATAACGTCAAAATTTTGAACTGGGGCCGATTGCGCAAAGCTTTTTCTGACTTAAGTCAAAATTTCGAAACCTGCTCCACTACATTTAGTGTTCGGTACTGGAAAATGAAATTTATACTCATTTGTCCTCTGATCACATTTAAATGACAGTCATAATTTTAATTCATGCCTCCCCAAAGTAAGCTCTAATATCACATTTAAAAATTTTGGCTTAAACCAGAAATGTCCGTGTGGAATCGTCCCCAGAACAGGTACATATAGCAGTGGCAATTGGGTTGAATATTGAAATTATCCAAGGTGTCTGGCCACGTGAAGAAGACAACAGCTCTTTGCAGCCCATCTTTTTTGGAAATGCTGTGGCAGTGTTATTCCAAAGAGCATAACGTTAAAGTGAGGACAGTATCTTTGGAGGGTACCTGGAGTTTAGCAGCTAACAACTATACAATACAGTGTATGTTTATATTGTGTGGATCAATGGATGACTCATCTAATCCCAGCAGACACGAGGGGATCATCTACCATACTGGACAGGGGAACTGTGAGAACATCCAGGTCCCCCCAGCTCTAGTGCACTTACAGTAAATGACCTAAAGTTTCGCCCCCAAACGTTCATTTTTAGACATAAATAAATGTCACAAGATGTTATTTCTGATGGCGTAAGATTTGAACCTACCTTTCAGATAAACCTCACAATATCTTCTAAGATCAATAGATCTCACAGAATGACGGGTGAAATTTGCACCTTTGTCATGGAGGAATTTTGGGTCATTTCTCATAGCTGTCACCTCAGCACAAGCCTGTTATAGCCATTGATCTGACTAACAGACAGCCTGGCTGCAATGGTAGCATGTGGTAATCCAGTAGTAGCCTAAGTACATGTCAGTTATAACTGAAGTGGTCCAAACCTGATATTACTCCAGATCAGAAGGTCGACAGCCAGTTATTATTCTAAACTACAGTAAATGAGCGAACATTTCATCCATGATTAAATTGCACATTTTGACTGATTCTCACAGTTTAGCCAGTCTCTGAAATGGGTTTCGAGGTTTGTGTGGAAGATACGAAGTTTCAGTCCCAAAATTCATACTCAGTGGCATTTGTGTGGATCTAAAAGTGCACTGTTTTCACTCAAATTTTGGATCCAATACTGCCCAGTGTACTTGTAGTTGTATTTCTGAATAGTGTCAAGATAACAAATTTGTAAAGCTATCTAGCCCTGCTGAATACTGAATGGCCGTCATGTAAAACAAAAGGCCTTTCAAACCCAGTTAGCCCAAATAGTTGTATCCAGCCTCAATGTGCACCATGGTAATTAGCAGACACAAAGCTAACCTCTAGGGATTCTGCTTTAGATGTCAGCCGGTGAAATAAAATACTCTTTCTTTCAAACCCACAAAACTCACACTTTAACATAGTCTTAAAGGTAAAGAAAACACTAAAATGATGTATGTATCAGAGGAAAGACCCTTAAAAACTGCCCAGGGAAATAGTTGGATTTATTTTACAATTTCTTTAACCTAGACACATCAGACACCTTACACACCTTAACCTCAGACCCCCAGCTATTATGGCTAGTACACTCATCCCCTGTGCCTTTCATAAATCCTGGCTAGGGGTCTGAATTCTATGAATGAATTCGCTGATTTGACTTTGAAACAAATTATTTTAGGCAAAGAGAAGAGATGTGACGTACTTGACCCTTTCTGGGTCACAACTGACTACTGTGGAAACTGATCTTCTCACACAATTTTACTCCGTTAGAAAAATTGTAATACATCTACTTCGTAAACCCAGCTATTTTCCTGAACAGTTATTAATGATCTTTCATCTGATATTTACTCCATTCTAGAGTGGCATTTGCCTTTAATAAGTCAAAAGGTTGAAGCACAGATCATCAACCAATCAGTCAATCAAGCAGTCAGTCACACAGTTATATCAACATGTTCCCTTCATACAGAGGCTCAGCAAGTCATTGCTCTGTGCTAGCATGCAAACCAACTCCCCCCCCTCCCCCCCCACTTCATACATGTACTTGCATGTTTGTTAATTTAGCTTAAGTGCTTTGGCTTTCTGATTGAAAGCAATGACAACATAATTTAATAATTTTCATTTTTCTTCCTACAGAAAACTCTAAAGATTAAGCCTGCTAGTGATCTGTTCCCTAAATCCTACATAGTACAGAACATTACAATGTCCTAAGCGCAGGCCGATATAACCCCCATGAGCCTTTACAACATTAATCATGTATTCAATTCACATCTAAATTCTGATATGTAATTGATATCCAGGTGTCAACCTTTCATATTTCTTACGATAGTTTCCTGTTGAGGTGAGAACATTATATGATCCCGCTTATAGCAAAATTAATCACGGCCTCGTTTGCTCCAGACACATAGAAGAATCCATTCCAGGCTTGGTTTGAGGGATGGTTTTCTAATCTACCATGTTTTCTTTGTGATAGCTTAGTGACATAAAAATGTAATTTGCTGACTGATGTGCGTCTGCGTCTTCAGCGTCAGCGATATGGATCTTATGTTCGGAGCTCTAGGCGCAGCCGCTGAATAAAAGACCGCGGTCAACAGACATGAACCTGAATAAATATCGCGCTTAAGCCAACAAAACCCGTTCAGCCTGGTCGAGTGTGAAAAGGATAACCTGGTGAAAAAGTGGAAACTCTCAATGGTTTTGTAAATGAGAAAGGCTATACCTAGCTGCCAGCACATGTACAAAACTGATGCTGCTGTTTTTAGGGGCTTGTTTATGTTTTTTTCTCTGCGCCTAGATTGAATGACACCTCTGCTGTTCTCCCTTCCGGAGTTTGTGGTTGCTATGGAAATTGAGAACGTGATTTTTAAAAAAAGCAGGTTTCGAGGTGAAGACCCAGCAGACAAGCAAAGGACTGTGATGAAAGACACATAATTGAAGCTGGCTGACCTTTCAGCCACCTTTCCGTTTTGTAGGAAACCAACAAGAAGTTCTGCTCACTATATCTCTAATTTTTCATCTGCCTTTTGTTTTTTTTTTGTTTTTTTTTTTAAATCTAAAACTGTACAAAAATTGGGATGCGGTGTTTAACGTGCCTAATAAGGAAAGGTGTGAGTTAAAATTGGATGGATTTGGATTGTAATTTCAGTACAAGTAAATTTCGGAAGACGTATTTTGGATCACACTTTAATAGTCGAAGTGGTCATGAAGATGAAGTAGGATACAATTATATATATAATATTTATTATCACATGTATATACATTTACTCCTAACCTTTTAAAGGGAAATGAGGCGATCGCTGGTTTAGATGATTAAAGCGTTTGTCAGTGGCTTGACCAGTGAGGTTGTGTGCCTCTGATGAGTAGCACAAATCACATTGAATGAACAGGGTGAACACTGGAACCCCGTACACTCAGACTACATGGCCCATGTACAGGTACTGTATGTCCATCCGTTGGCAGTGGTCTATGTAAGGGCCGTCAGAAGGACTTCCGTTGGCAGTAGTCTACTTAATGGCCATCAGAAGGACTTTTCCAAAAATCAAATGGACATAAATCAGGAGGAATTGAACTTTTATCTCCATCAAGTTTTCAACATTTCACATCCTGAAATGATTTCTGAACCCACTTATAACTCTCACACGTTTTGAAAAAACCTCAGCTCATACTGTATATATATGGTTGCTATGGTTATGCTTGATGAGAATAAACTGATTTGTCAAAGACTTTTAATAGGAGTGATAAATAAACTTTTGTTATAATCTGTCACAGCTATCACTTACACGCACCATAGTTTTGACCATATATACCCCTGTTCTGGCTGTTTGTAAGAGCGTGATGACCATATGTTGCCGTGTTCTAGCTGTTTGTCAGACCTTGATGACCATATGTTGCCCTGTTCTGGCTGTTTGTCAGACCTTGATGACCATATATAGCCCTGTTCTGGCTGTTTGTAAGACTTTGATGACCATATATAGCCCTGTTCTGGCTGTTTGTGAGACCTTGATGACAATAAGCAGTGGACGGCGTTTGTGGGTAGATTTGCCCAATTTATCATTCACTGAAGACCACCTGTTTTCCCCCAATATGGCGTGCATACCTGTACCTCACTTTTGGGGATGTTATTCAGTACTTTCAGTGAATTTTTTACTCTGGGGACTCTGGTTGCCTCCACCCATAAACTGACTGCCATTGTCTAAGTGAAATATCTGGATTTATTTATTTATTTGATTAGTGTACTACGCCTTACTCAAAAAATTTTCACTTACATGTATATGACAGCGACCAGTATTGTGGTGGGAGGAAAGAGGGGAGAGCCTAGGGGAAGCCCATGACCATTCGCAGGGTGTGTGGAGACCTTGCCACAGATGACTGGAGAGGAAGCCAGCATGGAAATTTCTTGAGTTACACAACAATCAAATAAATATATGTACTCAGAAGTATTAATCAGAAGTATAAGTCAGTTAAGTATTGTAGTTTTCAAGTTTATGTTTTAATGGTTATTCGTCTGTTTTGTTTCACGCAGGTTAAGCACCCACATGTTCTGTACAAAGCCACGGTGTCTGAAAGTGAAACCTGTGGTAAGTTGACTCGTCTCATTTCTGATTATTAAGTGAAACCTGTGGTAAGTTGACCTGTCTCATTTCTGATTATTCAGTGAAACCTGTGGTAAGTTGACCTGTCTCGTTTCTGATTATTAAGTGAAACCTGTGGTAAGTTGACCCATCCCATTTCTGATTATTAAGTGAAACCTGTGGTAAGTTGACCCGTCTCATTTCTGATTATTAAATGAAACCTGTGGTAAGTTGACCTGTCTCGTTTCTGATTATTAAGTGAAACCTGTGGTAAGTTGACCCGTCTCATTTCTAATTATTATCAGCCTCAATGCTGCACCCGTAATGCGAGCAGCCATTGTTAAGGAAATGGTGAAAACTTCTTGATTTTGGCTTTAAACAGCGGTTTGCAGATAAACTGAATACATTCCAAGTCATAGCTGCTAATTTTATGGGAATGGAAGGCACCTGTGAGAGTTCAATAAAGGGTTTCTGATGAAATCTTCATTTGGCCCCATGCATATTCATGAGAGCTTTTAGGGAAGGAAAGGGTTCATATGGCAGCCATATATGGAGTATTAGTTCTCTGAATTTTCAAGAACGTGTTGGAAGGCAAAGGAAAAGGCCTTTATGGTAATCTTTATTTGGTTCTTTAGTTGATCAAGAACACCTTTGATGAAAAGGACAGGGCCTTTATGGCAGCTGTTTATGGGGTTTATGGCTAAATGTTTGTTTTCTGGCAATATGGGTGTTAATTTGGGTCAACCAAGCAGTTAAATGGACATGTATAAATAGTGAATCTCATAATTTAACTATTAAATCTTTCCAGGGAATGGTAAAGGCCAGTGGCAGCCTTTCAAGGAGCTACATAAAAGAGAATATGTCAGAAGACTGAAGTACCTCAAGGCTCAGAGGGTAGGTGATGTGTAGATGACTGTTTACTCTACAGAAGAGGGGGAAAAAGTGCTACTGTCAGAAATTACTAATTGATTGTTTACTGTAACATGGGCGTCTGAAAAAAGTTTAAAATGGACTAGAACTTTTTACTTTTCTAAACTCTCAACATCTCCCAACGAACAATCGCTTGAATATTTCATTATGTCAGGAATTTTAGTCTACACAAAAAACATATTGATCAGTCTACTGTGCAAAATACTCCTCATTAAAGTGTTAAAATACACAGAAAACATATTGATCAGTCTACTGCGCAAAATACTCCTCATTAAAGTGTTAAAGTACACAAACAACATATTGATCAATCCGCTGTGCAAAATACACATCAGTAAAGTTAAAATACACAAAGAACATATTGATCAGTCTACTGCGCAAAATACTCCTCATTAAGGTGTTAAAATACACAAAGAACATATTGATCAATCTACTGTGCAAAATACTCCTCAATAAATTGTTAAAATACACAAGAACATATTGATCAATCTACTGTGCAAAATACTCCTCATTAAAGTGTTAAAATACACAAACAACATATTGATCAATCCGCTGTGCATAATACACATCAGTAAAGGTAAAATACACAAAGAACATATTGATCAATCTACTGTGCAAAATACTCCTCATTAAAGTGTTAAAATACACAAACAACATATTGATCAATCCGCTGTGCATAATACACATCAGTAAAGTTAAAATACACAAAGAACATATTGATCAGTCTACTGTGCAAAATACTCCTTGTCAAAGTACACAAAAAACATATTGATCAGTCTACTGTGCAAAATACTCCTCGTTAAAGTACACAAACAACACATTGATCAATCCGCTGTGCAAAATACACATCAGTAAAGTTAAAATACACAAAGAACATATTGATCAATCTATTGTGCAAAATACTCCTCATTAAAGTGTTCAAATACACAAGGAACATATTGATCAATCTACTGTGCAAAATACTCCTCATTAAAGTGTTAAAATACACAAACAACATATTGATCAATCCGCTGTGCAAAATACACATCAGTAAAGTTAAAATACACAAAGAACATATTTATCAATCTTCTGTGCAAAATACACATCATTGAATTGTTACAGTACACAAAGAACATATTGATCAATTTACTGTGTAAAATACACATCAATAAAGTTAAAATACACAAAGAACATATTGATCAGTCTACTGTGCAAAATACTCCTCATTAAAGTGTTAAAATACACAGGAACATATTGCTACTTGTACTTCCATGATTCCTTCAATCTCATTTCCATTACAGTTTCACCCCTAAAGTGCTGTCTCCCTCTCTCTTACAGATGACGCGTGACCTCACAAATGCAGACCCAACGTTCATCCATCTGGCTCTGGTTTTTGACACATCTGTGGTGGGTGTTACTGATTCCCTCCATCAAGTCGCTCTCAGTCCTGGCTCTCAGTCCTTGACACGTGTTTTTACTGATCTGTATAGCCTTGAGTCCATAAGCATGAACACGGCTCAGGTTGTTCATACCCTATACCCCGCTGTTGATACAAATCAACATCAGAAGTATTTCAGGATTTTTGCCGGGGCTGCATTTGTTCGGGATGAATTTGATTATTTACGTGTGTAACTACACATTGTATATGATACACAGTGCCTTTTGCACGATGCATGAAGCTTGACCCATGTATTCCAACTGGGCAGAGTCTTAGGTGTCGCTCTTGAAAACATTCATAAAAGAAAGGTTAGCAATTACAATAAGAGGAACACAGCCTATGTGCCAGAATTGAGTGAAGTCCTACATTAGTGGCTGTGTTGTGTGCATAAACCTTCAGTAAAGTTAAGGAAAGTTCAAAAGTTTGCTCACACATGCTGCAGCTATCATTGGCAGGTTTCTACAGATTGGGTTGTGCTGGGTATAACACTTATGACCTGAAGCATTTAGACAGCGGGAGCCTCCGTGGCTCAGGCGCTTGGCGCACTAGCGCAGCGTAATGACCTAGGAGCCTCTCACCAATGCGGTCACTGTGAGTTCAAGTCCAGCTCATGCTGGCTTTCTCTCCGGCGGTACATGGGAAGGTCTCCCAGCAACATACGGATGGTCGTGGGTTTCTTGCGGGCTCTGCTCGGTTTCCTCCCACCATAATTCTGGCGGCTGTCGTATAAATGAAATATTCTTGCATACAGTGTAAAACACCAATCAAATAAATAAATAAATTTAGAGAGCGGCGTTGCGAGTTCATATCCAGCTTTAGCCGTATTGTCATGATGTTCGTCAGAGACATTTTGCAAACTGAGCTGGTTCTTGGTTGACAGTTTTTCTGGCTAGAGAAATATCATGGTGTATGAAGTGAACTCACCAATAAAGAAAAAAATTTTCTCTACCAATAGACCTGTATGATGCATGCGTGTAAAGTGAAGAAAATATAACGCCTAATCAAATAAATTCCTATTTCTCTAATTTGCAGTACCAGACCCTCAATTTAACTCATGCAGAAGTGGTCGCCTATGCCATCCAAACTGCCAACATCGTCGACTTGGTAAGTTGAACTCAGCAGAAATCGTTAAATATTTGCAATGTCATTAAAACTAATTGATTCACGTATATGTGCCAAATTCAGAGTGTTCAAGAGGGGCAAGTAGCAGGCTGCAGACAGCTGTTTACTGCTGGCCCAGTAGCCACCTACTTTGAATATTCTTACTATTTAGATCAATAATAATTGTGACATAATTACTTTCAATTCAGCTACCTACTGTTGAACTCTGACCACCTTCTCCAATTCTAAATGAAAACGCTGCCCCTTATCATAATATTTATGAAGAGCTTCTCCATTTTCACCTGGACTAATTTTGGAAATGACAAGGAAGCCTGAACTGACACATTATGGTTAAAAAGATAAATTTATAATGGATTCACAAAAGTGTCCCACAAAAGTCAAATCAGGGAAAAAATGAGGAAGATATTGTGCAAAGAGAGCAATGAAGTCAGAGGCATTAAAGGATTTTGGATGCAGAGTGCCTCTACAAGGAAACATGTACCTGTTTAAAGCTTCATGAAACTAATACATGGAATAAATCTTGCAGTCATTCAGTGTGTAATGTGGTTACTATTCTTATGGCAGTACTACAAGGAGATGAAGATGCGGGTTGCCCTGGTGTACGCGGAGTTGTGGAACATTGTGGATCAGTTCACCGTCAGCCCAGTTCTCAGAGAAACCCTGGAAAACTTCCTGAATTTCAGAGCAAAGACACTAAAAAATGTGGACCATGACGTTGCCCAGTTTATCACGTAAATGTTTTTTTTTGTGTGTGTGTGTGTGTTGTGTTTTATATGTTTTTTTTTTGTGAAGTTTTTATTTCTGAAATCCTTTAGTGCTGAAAGTAGTGATGAGAAGGTATTTTAACAGCAAATAATTATAAACACAAAATTTTTTTTATATTCAAGGGGAGACAACTCACAACTCATCATGTACATGTATGAAGATTGGTGGTGTAACACTGGCTATATACATACAGGAAAATTTTGTAACTATATGTATTTTCAGGGAACTGTTTGGGGAAAACAAGAATTAAGTGTAATTTATTTAAAAAAAGGAATTCGGATAAGCTCTTTGGTCTTGGAACTTTGACCCAAAATTCTACTATTCTGAATTTTCTTGAAAGCAGAAATAAGTGTTAAAAGATGCAGCTTACTCTAAGGTCATGCGTTGGAAGGTTTTTTGTCGACCTGCAGATGTTGGCGGATTTTCCCCCTTGGCTCTGTCTGGTTTCCTCCCACCATAATGCTGGCCACCATCATATAGGTGAAGTATTCTTGAGTATGGTGGAAAACTTCAGTCAAATAAATAAATAAATAAATGATTGTGTTTTTCCTCAGAAACCGGAGATTTGAGGAAAACAGCATTGGGCTGGCCATACCAGACTCCATATGTACAGACAGAGCTATTGGTATTAACAAGGTATGTAGAAATGATCAGCAGAGAGCAGAAGAATAAGGCCTGAGGAAACACTAAATAGAGGTCACGCCACAGTGAAGTTTGATTATTAAACTTACACTGTAAATACTTATTATTAATGCAGGAGTAGAGAGATACTAAAATTATTATACTTGAGACTCAAAATGATTTGTTCCCTATCGCTCTGATTTCTTCGATATAAAGAGATAAATATAAATATACGATGTAGGTAGAAGTTAGAGGCTGGCTTCATCTCTGAATGTACGTTGAAAGGTCTGTCTGTCAGCAATTTGCAGATGGTTGTGAGGCTCTGCTGGGCTTCCTCTCACCATAATGCTGGCCACCGTGGTACAAGTGAAATCAAATCAAATAAATCAGTAAATTTCAGTAGCTACATGTAGCTATGTGACACATATTCTGAGTTCAAAACCATACTTGGGGAATTTTCAAGTATTGAACAGCATCCATTGATCTCAAAGCCTTGGTTGCCAATAAACAGTGGCTGGTGCCGTGGAGTTTACCGGAGATCAATTCCTGTGTATATGTCATGGCGTAGAAAAGCTAACCAGTACTTGCCAAAGTTCAGTAGTTTATTCCAGGCACCTCTCAATTCCTCCATCTGTATAGCTGTATAACATACTGGCTGCCATCGTATGAATGAAAAATTCTTAAGTATGGTATTGCAACAATAAGACAAATAAAAAAAGCCATGTTTTTCAAAAGTTTTTGTCACCAGACTTTGACAGCAATATTGCCGAGGTTCATTAAGCCTTCATTCATTCTAAAATTTATAGCACTAATGCCTCTCTGTACTTATCTCTGCTTGTAGAACCCAGACACGTTGGAGCCCCAACAGGTGGCGACAGTGTTGGCTCACATGATCGGCCATAACCTGGGACTGAAACACGACGAAGACGGTGAGTTATTGTTGGATGATTGCTGAAGCAGGGCGGGTTCGTCATTAGTCATCCTGCCTGCATACATCATGACATGAGTACTTGTTTTATTGACAGCACAGATATGTGCAATTCCTGTATACTTTACAGCCCTACCCATTGTCAAGTTACCACCAGACAGTGATTTAGGCCATTCTTAATAAATTGTTTGTTTCTTTTGATCTTCTCACATGTAATATTTCAAGCAAATTAACTCAAGTAAATGATTGTCATTCGGAATGTCTTCAAATTTTTGTACATTTTGTTTAAAAAATTTATATTTATTAAAACATAGCACTCATGTCAAAATTTGGTTAGCAGGATCTGGATGAACTAACAGTGACCTGACAAATATTAGTCGTGAAAAGAAAAGTTTGTTTGAATTTGTGCTACTAATCTTACTTACTGTAGTGCAAAAACATCCGTAAAAACAGTGTAATGATGTAATAAGTTAACAAAAGCTAAACCTTTGTAACGCGTGGTTTGTAAGTGAAATTAGTATCTGATGTTTGTCTACTAAACCTACGGTGTATTAACATTTCTTGACATTAACATACATCTAACTTGGGACCTTTTAGTATATGTACATGTAGTGTTATGCTGCTATTGGGAGTCTTAGTTCGGAGCAAAATGTGAGAATGAAAATTGTTTATAAGTAAAATAACCTAGCGAGTTAGCTCAAGGCTACTGAGTTAACACTTGATAAACACCTGTAATTAACCTGTACCTGTTTGTAATTAACCCGTACCTGTTTGTTTGATCTAATGCCTACTGTAGAAGCATGGAGATTAGATTACTACTCAGGTAATACTTGCTCAATGCATCTGCTCTGTTTGCCTGCATTCTTTCAGTATGCATTTTGTTTCAACACTGAATGTTTTTGGTGTTTCTTTAGTGCATTCTCTCTTTCATGTGTATATATTGTCTTTTTTTTTCACATATATTCTGTTCTCTTCATTTTTATGTGGTGTCAGATTTATGTGTCCCAGTTCATTATTCTGAGTTCTGTTTCATCTCTCCTCACACATATTTCTCTTTCATTATTGCATCTTTATTATGCTCTCCTGTGAAAGCAACACAGGCAACTCCCTGTGCACCTGTTTGTTTTACTTGTGCACAATATCGTGTTACTTGTGCACCTGTTTGTGCTACTTGTGCACCTGTTTGTGCTACTTGTGAACCTGTTTGTGTTACTTGTGCACAATATTGTGTTACTTCTGCACCTGTTTGTGTTACTTGTGCACATGATTGTGTTACTTGTGCACCTGTTTGTGTTACTTGTGCACCTGTTTGTGTTACGTGTGCACAATATTGTGTTACTTGTGCACCTGTTTGTGTTACCTGTGCACCTGTTTGTGTTACTTGTGCACATGATTTTGTTTCTTGTGCACCTGTTTGTGTTACTTATGAACCTGTTTGTGTTACTTGTGCACATGATTGTGTTACTTGTGCACCTGTTTGTGTTACTTGTGCACCTGTTTGTGTTACTTGTACACATGATTTCTCAAAAAGTATTTAACATAGAACCTACAGATTTGGTACACTGATTCTCCACACTGTGTACACTATTTGATCAAAGTTGTAGCGTGAGCCTCAGTCTGAACGTAGCTTTTAGTTTACTTCTAAATTTACACGAATCTTGTTTCGTAAAGTTGGTAAAATAACATATTCTTTAGTTAACACCTTGGCTCCCTTCCTGAGGCGTACTTTTCATGTCTGTACCAGAATGTGGCATTCTATATTCCTAATAATATTGTCTTATTGCCAGTTAACTGTTCTTTTGAAAGTTGCATGGTTTTGAGCTAAAAAGGTTGGTAGAAGTGGGGTATGTCTTGGGTTGCCGTGGTTACCTTCCTTGAGTATGTGGATGTGTTTGATGCAGTATTTATATTGTGTGTATAAATGTATGTGCCCTACGCATCAGTGATGTAGTACTAAGTACTATGTATATGTATTTCTGCTTGGATCATCTTTTCCACACATGGTTGCACATGTATTCATTTTCTGTATCTCTCAGAACTTGTAGATTTTGGGCACAATATAGCTGAAATATTGCCGATGTGGTGTTAAGCAGTAATCATTCATTAATTCCAAATAGATTTATTTACCCAGTTCGCAAAGCCCAGTTCACACAACCAACCGACTTCGCGTATGCGATAATTAAGCACAATAACTACTGTGATGATGTTTTACATGTGCCCGTCCGATTGGATGCCATGGTGGTTACACAAAGTACACAGCCAATCAGAACCTGCATACTCTCATAATCCTCATTGTCATTGTACCTGCCAGTGGTTTCCTTTGGGCACATCCTGAACGATGCCTCCTTACATAATGGCTGTACCTGCCAGTGGTTTCCTTTGGGCACATCCTGGACAATGCCTCCTTACATAATGGCTGTACCTGCCAGTGGTTTCCTTTGGGCACATCCTGGACGATGCCTCCTTACATAATCGCTGTACCTGCCAGTGGTTTCCTTTGGGCACATCCTGGACGATGCCTCCTTACATGATGGCTGTACCTGCCAGTGGTTTCCTTTGAACACATCCTGGACGATGCCTCCTTACATAATCGCTGTACCTGCCAGTGGTTTCCTTTGAACACATCCTGGACGATGCCTCCTTACATAATCGCTGTACCTGCCAGAGGTTTCCTTTGGGAACATCCTGGACAATGCCTCCTTACATAATGGCTGTACCTGCCAGTGGTTTCCTTTGGGCACATCCTGGACGATGCCTCCTAACACTGGCTGTACCTGCCAGTGGTTTCCTTTGGGCACATCCTGGACGATGCCTCCTTACATAATCGCTGTACCTGCCAGTGGTTTCCTTTGGGCATATCCTTGACGATGCCTCCTTACTTAATCGCAGTACCTGCCAGTGGTTTCCTTTGGGCACATCCTGGACGATGCCTCCTTACATAATGGCTGTACCTGCCAGTGGTTTCCTTTGGGCACATCCTGGACGATGCCTCCTTACATAATGGCTGTACCTGCCAGTGGTTTCCTTTTGGGCACATCCTGAACGATGCCTACTTACATAATGGCTGTACCTGCCAGTGGCTTCCTTTTGGGCACTTCCTGGACGATGCCTACTTACATAATGGCTGTGCCTGCCAAATGGCTTCCTTTTGGGCACTTCCTGGACGATGCCTCCTTACATAATGGCTGTACCTGCCAGTGGTTTCCTTTGGGCACATCCTGGACGATGCCTCCTTACATAATGGCTGTACCTGCCAGTGGTTTCCTTTTGGGCACATCCTGAACGATGCCTACTTACATAATGGCTGTACCTGCCAGTGGCTTCCTTTTGGGCACTTCCTGGACGATGCCTACTTACATAATGGCTGTACCTGCCAGTGGCTTCCTTTTGGGCACTTCCTGGACGATGCCTACTTACATAATGGCTGTACCTGCTAGTGGCTTCCTTTTGGGCACTTCCTGGACGATGCCTACTTACATAATGGCTGTACCTGCCAGTGGCTTCCTTTTGGGCACATCCTGGACTATGCCTCCTTACATGATGGCTGTAACTGCCAGTGGTTTCCTTTGAGCACATCCTGGACGATGCCTCCTTACATAAGCACTGTATCTGCCAGTGGATTTCATGGAAATGTAACGCTTGACCAGCTTTGGATTTTGTGACTGTAAATGTGTATTAGTCCCAGATATATATGAACATTGTCCTGAGAGAATGATCGTGCTTTATGGTAGACTGTGTGCTGATTTTACTTTACCAGCTTCTTTTTAATACATGGATTTCATAAAAAGATGGCATGTGCTGAAGCAAATGACTATTTTGCTGACGGAAATCACAATCCGCGAGTTAGCAATGTTATTTCGAGAGTTATGCATGAAAATTCCACATTATTTGGAAACACGATCTACACCCTGATATACTTGTACATGTAGATCTGTCATAGTTTGGACTGTTTTAGCTGTGATATTGTTACAGTGGTCAACTCCTCATCAATTGCGAGCTACACATGTACACTTATGTATTCCATGTTGTACAAAGCAGTTTTCTACTCGGGGGTTAAAATCACAAACTGCCCTCAGACACTTTTTAATTGCTGTTACAGGTGAATGTGAGTGTCTGGACCAGTTTGGCTGTATCATGTCCTACAAAATCTTGTAAGTAGTGGCTAACTGTACATGTAATTCATTACAATAGGCCCCAATTTCAGTTGTTCTTTGTATTAGAGCGAGGTAGTCGGATAAGGTGGGAAAAATGTTATTTACCCTCAGATGGTTTGAAACCTTTATTTGGATTGTTTAACTGGTCTTTTCAGTCATATGTTGTCGAAGTTTAGCCATCTGAATATTAATATGTAATGACGTCAGAATGGGTTTGTTTATATCCTTCACTGCCGACTGTCGCATGTCTTGACGAACTCATACTGTGGAGTTTCAGTTTTGACCCTGATCAAACCATGATTCTGCTACCCAGCTTTAAAGTGTAAATTCTGTGAGTTCAAGTCCAGCTCATGCTGGCTTCCTCTCCGGCTGTAGGTGGGAAGGTCTTCCAGCAACCTGCGCATGGTTGTTTGTTTTCTCCCAGGCACTGCCCGGTTTCCTCCCACCATAATGCTCGCTGCCATCATATAAGTGAAATATTCTAGAGTATGGCATATAACACCAGTCGAATAAATAAATAAAGAAATAAAGTTTAAATTAAGCATTTTTTTGTGTATAGCCACAGACTTATCCTTAACCATTTTAGTTCAGGAAAACATTTGGTCTTCCCAGACTGTTGGATGCTCAAACAAATGAAACTATTAAAACTAACAAGTAACTGAAAATATTATGGTGAACAAAAGTAACGTTTACTATTCAGTTTTGTCACCAAAAGTATTATTTTAAGGCCTTTCTGTGCATTTGAAGTTGCGTTTGTACATATCAAACTTTACAGTGTTTGGTGCCTGGTTATACCACCCATCATTTGTACATATCAAACTTTACAAATAGGTGAAATACAGTGTTTGGTGCCTGGTTATACCACCCATCATTTGTACATATCAAACTTTACAAATAGGTGAAATACAGTGTTTGGTGCCTGGTTATACCACCCATCATTTGTACATATCAAACTTTACAAATAGGTGAAATACAGTGTTTGGTGCCTGGTTATACCACCCATCATTTGTACATATCAAACTTTACAGATAGGTGAAATACAGTGTTTGGTGCCTGGTTATACCACCCATCATTTGTACATATCAAACTTTACAAATAGGTGAAATACAGTTTTTGGTGCCTGGTTATACCACCCATCATTTGTACTCTTCTCCCATCAAATTGTATTTGACAGTAATCACTGTTGACACCATGACGCACTTGACAGCAGTCCACTTAATGTCCAAACTGACCACTGGGGCCTAAGGAAGGTCCCAAGTACAAGGCTCAGGAGCTTTTTTTTTTGTACTTTAACGTATATTTTTGGACAAATTTTAAACTGCATACATGTAGTAAGAAATAAATTCTATACATTTCCGGGATCCTTTAACGTTTTAGCTTTACCCAAATGTGTATGTACATGTATGTCTGAGCTATTGAGTATTACCTGTAGGTCTCACCTGTAATTCTCACCTGTAAACATTTCTTGTATTAACAGTCAGTTCCGTGGCTTCCACTCTCGTCGGTTCTCCAGCTGTAGTGTCAAGGACTTGGAGATCTCTATCAACATGGGCCTAGCCTCCTGCCTGGTCAAGAAGAATGAGGTGGGTGCACCAGTCTGGTTTGTCAGATCCTAGGTACCCTAGATACGTGTAGCAAGGGCATGTGAGTGTCTGTAACAAACATTGAATCAGCTCCGATCAACAGCATAAATCCAGCCTGGAGGATGGCTTGTACCTGTACACCACTGCTTGACTTGTAAAAAGTCTGCATCATGATAGTTGTAAGGCACAAAAAGCGAGATATCGTAGAATTACCCCTTGTGTGTGCCAAGAAATGAAATAACATTTGTCTCTGTCAGGATAGTTGTAAGGCACAAAAGCGAGATACCATGGAATTACCCCTTGTGTATTCCAAGAAATGAAATTACATTTGTCTCCTTCAGGATAGGTGTAACGCACAAAAGCGAGATATCGTAGAATTACCCCTTGTGTATGCCAAGAAATGAAATAACATTTGTCTCCGTCAGGATAGTTGTAAGACACAAAAGCGAGATATCGTAGAATTACCCCTTGTGTATGCCAAGAAATGAAATAACATTTTTCTCCTTCAGGGTAGTTGTAAGGCACAAAAGCGAGATATCGTAGAATTACCCCTTGTGTTTGCCAAGAAATGAAATAACATTTGTCTCTGTCAGGATAGTTGTAAGGCACAAAAGTGAGATATCATGGAATTACCCCTTGTGTATGCCAAAAAATGAAATAACATTTGTCTCCTTCAGGATAGTTGTAAGGCACAAAAGTGAGATATCATGGAATTACCCCTTGTGTATGCCAAGAAATGAAATAACATTTGTCTCCTTCAGGATAGTTGTAAGGCACAAAAGCGAGAAATCTTGGAATTACCCCTTGTGTATGCCAAGAAATGAAATAACATTTGTCTCCTTCAGGATAGTTGTAAGGCACAAAAGCGAGATATCATGGAATTACCCCTTGTGTATGCCAAGAAATGAAATAACATTTGTCTCCTTCAGGATAGTTGTAAGGCACAAAAGCGAGATATCATGGAATTACCCCTTGTGTATGCCAAGAAATGAAATAACATTTGTCTCCTTCAGGATAGTTGTAAGGCACAAAAGCTAGATATCGTAGAATTACCCCCTTGTGTATGTCAAGAAATGAAATAACATTTGTCTCCTTCAGGACAGTTGTAAGGCACAAAAGCGAGATACAGTATCTTGGAATTACCCCTTGTGTATGCCAAGAAATGAACTAACATTTGTCTCCGTCAGGATAGTTGTAAGGCACAAAAGCGAGATATCGTAGAATTACCCCTTGTGTATGCCAAGAAATGAACTAACATTTGTCTCCGTCAGGATAGTTGTAAGGCACAAAAGCGAGATATCGTAGAATTACCCCCATTTTTGTCTCCTTCAGGATAGTTGTAAGGCACAAAAGCGAGATATCTTGGAATTACCCCTTGTGTATGCCAAGAAATGAACTAACATTTGTCTCCGTCAGGATAGTTGTAAGGCACAAAAGTGAGATATCGTAGAATTACCCCTTGTGTATGCCAAGAAATGAACTAACATTTGTCTCCATCAGGATAGTTGTAAGGCACGAAAGCGAGATATTGTAGAATTACCCCTTGTGTATGCCAAAAAATGAAATAACATTTGTCACCGTCAAGATAGTTGTAAGGCACAAAAGCAAGATATCGTAGAATTACTCCTTGTGTATGCCAAGAAATGAAACATTTGTCTCCTTCAGGGTAGTTGTAAGGCACAAAAGTAAGATATCATGGAATTACCCCTTATGTATGCCAAGAAATGAAATAACATTTGTCTCTGTCAGGATAGTTGTATGGCACAAAAGCGAGATATCATGGAATTACCCCTTGTGTATGCCAAGAAATCAAATAACATTTGTCCCCGTCAGGATAGTTGTAAGGCACAAAAGCGAGATATCGTAGAATTACCCCTTGTGTATGCCAAGAAATGAACTAACATTTGTCCCCGTCAGGATAGTTATAAGGCACAAAAGCGAGATATCGTAGAATTACCCCTTGTGTATGCCAAAAAATGAACTAACATTTGTCTCCTTCAGGATAGTTGTAAGGCACAAAAGTGAGATATCATGGAATTACCCCTTGTGTATGCCAAGAAATCAAATAACATTTGTCTCCGTCAGGATAGTTGTAAGGCACAAAAGCGAGATATCGTAGAATTACCCCTTGTGTATGCCAAGAAATGAACTAACATTTGTCTCCGTCAGGGTAGTTGTAAGGCACAAAAGCAAGATATCATGGAATTACCCCTTGGGTATGCCAAGAAATGAAGCGACAACTGTCCAGGTATTCTGGACAATTCTGAATGTAATTCACCAGATTTGCAAATGACACATAAATTTTGCTTGTTTTTTCATTCCGTTAACTTCTTCATTCCTGTACAGGAATTTCACGATGGATGTCCTCTAGGACAATAGGTTGCACATGTGTTTTTTCTTTTTTTTTACAGAGGAACTTTGCACAGCAGTGTGGTAATAAGTTTGTCGAGAGAGGGGAAGAGTGTGACTGTGGGTCAAGGGAGGTAAGTCTGATGATCGCAGTGTCATATGTATGATTATAAAATGTACCTGTTGAGACTGATTTCAGGCTGTGCCTTATTCTGGATGGCTGAATTTAAGATTGTGACTTCAGGCTGTGCCTTATTCTGGATGGCTGAATTTAAGATTGTGACTTCAGGCTTTGACTTATTCTGGATGGCTGAATTTAAGATTGTGACTTCAGGCTGTGCCTTATTCTGGATGGCTGAATTTAAGCTTGTGACTTCAGGCTGTGCCTTATTCTGGATGGCTGAATTTAAGCTTGTGACTTCAGGCTGTGCCTTATTCTGGATGGCTGAATTTAAGCTTGTGATTTCAGGCTGTGCCTTATTCTGGATGGCTGAATTTAAGCTTGTGACTCCTGAATAACTTTTACCCCTTTTATTGGGTGGGGGAAGAGGAGAAATCTCCAATGCTGAAGTTTATTAGTGTTTCAGTACACTGAACTGCCAAATTGTAATATTGGAACATTGTATACATAGGGATACAGCAGGATTGTTTGATGTTTCCAGAGTAGCTTATCTACAATGTGCACTGTAACCAAGGGCACGTGTCTAATGTAAGGGTGAGTTGTAAATGCGTGGACAACAGACAATAAATGCCCAGTTGGTTGTCCAGGGCTAACTGGGAAAAAAAAATGTTATCATAACCATTGTGTCATTTGCACATTAGGGGGTAAAAAGTTAAAGGTGTTGCAAAACTATGTAAAAATTGAGTTGTGCTGTGTTTCTCTCTCTCCAAATCAGGATTGTGCTCTGCTGGACCCATGCTGTGACCCCCGCACCTGTCTGCTAAAGTCCTGGGCCACATGTAGGTCTGGACCCTGCTGTAACAACTGCACTGTAAGTATAGACAGCGTTAAGGACTTTGTGGGACTGGATTCACAACAGAAGGGTTGTACGAACTACTTCTGGCAGCAGTATTGGAGTACTTTGGCTATAACAGTTCATGTATAGAGCAGGGGTCACTTTCACAAAACTTTGTCATGTTTCGCGTAGGTTTTTTACGTGAAAGATGTTGTCAAGGCTATAGTGCCATAAGGCGACGTCATTTATGAGAAAGGTGAGGAAAGATTGATTTATGAATTTTATTGAAAGAGGGCACAGGATTTTAATATATGGCTAACTGGCGATTGTTCTGTGAGGGTAATGATGTGGCATGCAACCCCTCTGCATGGGAGCCTACCCTCTAGGATTGGATCTCCCCTGTTAAGGACCTCTGAAAATTAAAGTAGGCATTAATAAATACATGTAGATCACTTAACACTATGCAAAAGTATACTTTATTATATATATATATATTATTTATAATATATTTATTTTTTTAGATTTTTGTGACAAGAGTTAAATGCACTCAAACATTTGAATTCTGAGGTGGACTTTGTGGAGCATACTGTCAGAGTTTACCCAACTCTAATCACAACGCTGAATGTGGGAATAACTCTTTTTACCTATGAGTAAAAGATTGCTGAAATAATGTACCCAAAAATTCCTCCCCTCTGGTGAAGATCAGGAAGACAGGGCTCATAGATACAGTTAGCATGGCGGATAAGTGAGTAAGAGCACCATAGTATCCCTTTTTTCTGGTGAATATCAGGGAAAAAGGTAATGTGACGTCAGAGTTTCTAGATACCATCAGTTTGCCTCATAAAGCCCACCATAGTATTCAGATATTTGAATGCCTTTCAACACTCTTAAAAAAATCTGGAAAAATAAATATTATTTTTACGCAGTTTTCTGTTGTCTGTTTTATGAAGCTTACTTCATAGTTTAGCTTCAAGCGAGTGGTATATACTATAAGATACCAGGCTGTCAGAATGTTGACTCTTTACCATGATGCTTCAGCGTGTGCTTCAGACAAAATAAAGTGTTACAGAAGATGCTGATAATATCAGCGGGCATGTGTCCTACATCTCATCACGCTTAACTCATTCTCTCTGCTGATAAATGTAGACACATTCTCCGTATTTACTGTAACTCTTCAACCTTTCCCCATGGTTGCAAGATTTTCAAGCATATTCCGAAGGTATTATTCTGTGCAGACTGATAAATTTAAACTTTCTGTCCTGAAATTGGCCTAACAAACCTATATAGTTTGGTCTCCAAAATCTAATTATAAATGTGCATAAATTGCACTGACCGATGCTCTTTCATACATGTGAAGAAGTTGAGCAATTGAATTCATTAGCTGGACTCAGTATTTCACCAATATTGTGTAAGTTAACTCTTAGCACTGAAACTTCAGCAACTCCATTACAGGACGCCATTTTATTGTTGCGGCGAGAAACACCTGAACTCTGAGGCACACGATATATTGGTGTTTGTTGTTGTTGCAGCTGTACCCTGCGACCCATGTTTGCCGTGACAAGACAACTGAGTGTGATGTTCCGGAGTTCTGTACAGGGCTCACAGGAGAGGTGAGTTCACGGCTAGGGTGGCTATTCATCCTATTCAGTTAATTTTAAATGATTTTTGTTCATCACAGTTGACTTAAAACTTTTCTCATTGCATTGGAAACCATTTACGCTCAGCATAATTCAGCCTTCAAAGAAATGTATTCGGTATACTATATGTTAAATCCGTTAATATCAGTTATATTCAGTATGTTTAGAGTTCAAATCCAATGTGGGTGATAGTAACGATTTTAAGAACTGGACACCTTTCAGTATTGACCTAGGAGGTATGTCAGGTGCCTAACAGAAGGCAGTGGTCAGTTTTGTGGTAAAACCCAGTGAAATAAATGAGTCTTTATTCAGACAATAATGTTCACCTGTAGCTAACTGTGACCTCTGCTTCCACAGTGCCCAAGTAACAACTTCATCCAGGACGGCCACCCATGTGCTAACAACACAGGCTACTGTTTTGGGGGGATTTGCCCTACCCTCGGGCAGCAGTGCCAGGCCATCTGGGGAGAGGGTAGGTATTCATGTGCATCATTTCACATCAGTGTTGGCATCAAAAGTATCAAGTTTGGTGCATTTTATGTTCCACATTTAAGGTGAAATACAGTAATCACTGGTGATAAATGTGTGCTTGAATGATAGGTATTTAGGCTCATGTCACAGTGTGATAAATGGGTGCTGGAATGATAGGTATTTAGGTTCATGTCAAAGTGTGATAAATGTGTGCTTGAATGATAGGTATTTAGGCTCATTTCACAGTGTGATAAATGTGTGCTTGAATGGTAGGTATTTAGGTTCATGTCAAAGTGTGATAAATGTGTTCTTGAATGATAGGTATTTAGGCTCATTTCACAGTGTGATAAATGTGTGCTTGAATGGTAGGTATTTAGGTTCATGTTACAGTGTGATAAATGTGTGCTTGAATGGTAGGTATTTAGGTTCATGTCAAAGTGTGATAAATGTGTGCTTGACTGATAGGTATTTAGGCTTATTTCACAGTGTGATAAATGTGTGCTTGAATGGTAGGTATTTAGGTTCGTATTACAGTGTGCTGCATTTGACCTTCAAAACCTGTCAATGAGTAAATCATTTGGTACTCCACTTCCAGAGGCCGAGAGCGCAGATTTCCGCTGCTTTGAGAGATTTAACCCAACGGGAAATTTCAACGGCCATTGTGGGCGAGATGAAAGCACAGGACACTACATCAAGTGTACCCCTGAGTAAGTGTAGCGGTCATATAGATGTATCAAAATTTAAAATATGGGCTCTGTGGGCCGTCGAGGAGCTGCTTTTAAACGCGTCAGTTTGCAAACGAAATGGATTTTCTCCTTTCAGTACAGGTGCACCTGAAAGTGCAGATATTTGGAGGATCCAGTGCAATATGGTAGCTAGAAGAATATCCTAGCAACCGTATCTTAAATATCTTAGATGGAGGATTTGAATATGTTCTGGAAATTCAAATTAAATCAGATTTATAGTACATGTTAAAAATGATTTATTGTGTGGAGTAGCGGCACCAGAAGTAAAGTGTCCTCATGTACTTCTGGGTAAAAGTTTGCGTCCCACCCCCAAATTTATTAATTTGTGTGGTCACAGGGTAACGTGTATATGTAGACTTGATATTGGTGCTACTGTTAATGTGCATAAACTGGGTGGAATATAGGTGCTATCTACATCTGTTCTGGTGGGAATTTCCCTTTATCTCAGTTGGTAGAGTGCTGAACTTTGGCTGTGGAGAACTGAGCTAAAATTCTAGTGTGGTCCACAGAGTAAATCCTCCAATCATTGCACTGGTGCTGTGACCAAACAGGTTCCAAGAGGCGTAGAGATCATTGGTTCAAACCCCAGCAGGGTCACCCCATCACACATGCATCATCCTTCTGTGCGTCAATGTATCTTGTGAACTTTGTAAATGACTTCTTTTCCAGTATTGCTTCAGGAAGAGCTGTCTTCTTCTCCACTCATAAACAGAAAAGTACTTGAGTGAAACATAAAATACCTGTCTGTAAACAACATTGTTTTTCATTGTCTTGCCCAGGAACTCCCAGTGTGGTTTACTTCACTGTGATGGTGGGGATAAGGTGCCCTTGTACGGCCCAGACAAGGCCTTCTCCAAAACCACAGTGTCATCAGGAGGGGTCGAGTACGAATGCAAGTGAGTGTTAAGTCTGCACACATATATACCATATATACGTTCTGTACAGTGCTGTGCCCTGGGGGAGCCGGGTGGTTGGGTGGGAGGAAGTTGGAGAGAGTATGTATATGTCTCCGGATGATCTGTCGAAGGAAGGGGATTTGTCCGTGTTCCTGCAAGGTTTCAGCTGTTTTTTGTGAGCATACAGCAATTCAAAATACAGGACTTCAGGATTTCATAATTGGTAGCATAATTCGTAACATAATTCGTCATTGGTAGCATAATTCCTTTGGTTCGTACGTTCCACAAGTGACAACAGTTTTTTGTGGACAGTTCTCTGTGAAGATACACTCTACACTTATCTTTGTAATCCCTGGATTACCAGCATAATATCTCTGGTTTCTCCCTGGATTACCAGTGTAAAGTCTCTGGTTTCTCCATGGATTACCAGTATAAAGTTTCGGTTTCTCCCTGGATTACCAGCATAAAGTCTCTGGTTTCTCCCTGGATTACGAGCATAATGTCTCTGGTTTATCCCTGGATTACCAGTATAATGTCTTTGGTTTCTCCCTGGATTACCAGTATAATGTCTCTGGTTTCTCCTCGGATTACCAGTATAATGTCTTTGGTTTCTCCCTGGATTACCAGTATAATGTCTTTGGTTTCTCCCTGGATTACCAGCATAATGTCTCTGGTTTGTCCCTGGATTACCAGTATAAAGTCTCTGGTTTCTCCTTGGATTACCAGTATAATGTCTCTGGTTTCTCCCTGGATTACGAGCATAATGTCTCTGGTTTATCCCTGGATTACCAGTATAATGTCTCTGGTTTCTCCCTGGATTACCAGTATAATGTCTCTGGATTCTTCCTGGATTACCAGCATAATGTCTCTGGTTTCAAAATGTCTGCTGCCTGCAAATAACACCTTGCTGCCTGCAGATAACACCATGCTGCCTGCAAATAACACCTTGCTGCCTGCAGATAACACCGTGCTGCCTGCAAATAACACCTTGCTGCCTGCAGATAACACCGTGCTGCCTGCAAATAACACCTTGCTGCCTGCAGATAACACCGTGCTGCCTGCAAATAACACCTTGCTGCCTGCAGATAACACCGTGCTGCCTGCAAATAACACCTTGCTGCCTGCAAATAACACCTTGCTGCCTGCAGACAACACCGTGCTGCCTGCAGATAACACCTTGCTGCCTGCAGATAACACCATGCTGCCTGCAGATAACACCTTGCTGCCTGCAAATAACACCTTGCTGCCTGCAGATAACACCGTGCTGCCTGCAGATAACACCGTGCTGCCTGCAGATAACACCTTGCTGCCTGCAGATAACACCATGCTGCCTGCAGATAACACCTTGCTGCCTGCAAATAACACCTTGCTGCCTGCAGATAACACCGTGCTGCCTGCAAATAACACCTTGCTGCCTGCAGATAACACCGTGCTGCCTGCAGATAACACCGTGCTGCCTGTAGATAACACCTTTGCTGCCTGCAGATAACACCATGCTGCCTGCAGATAACACGTTGCTGCCTGCAGATAACACCATGCTGCCTGCAAATAACACCGTGCTGCCTGCAGATAACACCTTGCTGCCTGTAGATAACACCTTGCTGCCTGCAGATAACACCGTGCTGCCTGCAAATAACACCTTGCTGCCTGCAGATAACACCTTGCTGCCTGCAAAAAACACCTTGCTGCCTGCAGATAACACCGTGCTGCCTGCAGATAACACCTTGCTGCCTGCAGATAACACCTTTGCTGCCTGCAGATAACACCTTTGCTGCCTGCAGATAACACCTTGCTGCCTGCAAATAACACCTTGCTGCCTGCAAATAACACCTTGCTGCCTGCAGATAACACCATGCTGCCTGCAAATAACACCTTGCTGCCTGCAGATAACACCGTGCTGCCTGCAAATAACACCTTGCTGCCTGCAGATAACACCTTGCTGCCTGCAGATAACACCTTGCTGCCTGCAAATAACACCTTGCTGCCTGCAAATAACACCTTGCTGCCTGCAGATAACACCATGCTGCCTGCAAATAACACCTTGCTGCCTGCAGATAACACCTTGCTGCCTGCAAATAACACCTTGCTGCCTGCAGATAACACCTTACTGCCTGCAAATAACACCTTGCTGCCTGCAGATAACACCATGCTGCCTGCAGATAACACCTTGCTGCCTGCAAATAACACCTTGCTGCCTGCAGATAACACCGTGCTGCCTGCAGATAACACCTTGCTGCCTGTAGATAACACCATGCTGCCTGCAAATAACACCTTTGTTGCCTGTTTTCTCGTCACCAGGATTGTGCACGGCCCGGCAGCGCTGGACATGCCCCACACAGGGATGGTAGAGGACGGTACCCGGTGTGGGGAGGGAAGTCTCTGCCTGGACAGGACCTGTGTGGGGGTAGACACCCTGGCTCACCTCATCTGCCCAGCTAACTCCCTCGGGTTGGAGTGCTCCCAACATGGGGTAAGATAATCATGTAGTAGCTAAAATTTGACTGAAAAAATTTCTTTAAGCCAAATATAGATCATGAAATCTTATCTTTGTTTCTGAAACTCGGCAATTTTTTAGCAGTGCAATGTCATCCTTCCTTGTGAACAAACCTTAAATCATCTGTCTCTGATGACTGGAATTGTGATGTGCTAGAAAACAGAACAAACCTTAAATCATCTGTCTCTGATGACTGGAATTGTGATGTGCTAGAAAACAGAACAAACCTTAAATCGTCTGTCTCTGATGACTGGAATTGTGATATGCTAGAAAACAGAACAAACCTTAAATCATCTGTCTCTGATGACTGGAATTGTGATATGCTAGAAAACAGAACAAACCTTAAATCATCTGTCTCTGATGACTGGAATTGTGATATGCTAGAAAACAGAACAAACCTTAAATCATCTGTCTCTGATGACTGGAATTGTGATATGCTAGAAAACAGAACAAACCTTTAATCATCTGTCTCTGATGACTGGAATTGTGATGTGCTAGAAAACAGAACAAACCTTAAATCATCTGTCTCTGATGACTGGAATTGTGATGTGCTAGAAAACAGAACAAACCTTAAATCATCTGTCTCTGATGACTGGAATTGTGATGTGCTAGAAAACAGAACAAACCTTAAATCATCTGTCTCTGATGACTGGAATTGTGATATGCTAGAAAACAGAACAAACCTTAAATCATCTGTCTCTGATGACTGGAATTGTGATATGCTAGAAAACAGAACAAACCTTAAATCATCTGTCTCTGATGACTGGAATTGTGATATGCTAGAAAACAGAACAAACCTTTAATCATCTGTCTCTGATGACTGGAATTGTGATATGCTAGAAAACAGAACAAACCTTAAATCATCTGTCTCTGATGACTGGAATTGTGATGTGCTAGAAAACAGAACAAACCTTAAATCATCTTGTCTCTGATGACTGGAATTGTGATATGCTAGAAAACAGAACAAACCTTAAATCATCTTGTCTCTGATGACTGGAATTGTGATATGCTAGAAAACAGAACAAACCTTAAATCATCTGTCTCTGATGACTGGAATTGTGATATGCTAGAAAACAGAACAAACCTTAAATCATCTGTCTCTGATGACTGGAATTGTGATATGCTAGAAAACAGAACAAACCTTAAATCATCTTGTCTCTGATGACTGGAATTGTGATATGCTAGAAAACAGAACAAACCTTAAATCATCTGTCCCTGATGACTGGAATTGTGATGTGCTAGAAAACAGAACAAACCAAACTGTAAGTTGTGAACATCAGCAAAACCTGATTTTAGACTTGTGGCCTCGTGAAGTGGGGTGTTGTGTTAACTTCCATGTTACTCAGGCAAGTTTTTCACCGCGATGTTAGCGAGAGAGGCAGCAAATGGCCAGATGTCTGCCACATCAAATGTAGGGATCCATCACTAACAGTGTACTGTTGTTGTTGTATTCAGATTTGCACACGAGGAGGCACGTGTTTCTGTTACCCAGGCTGGAGTGGCTTTGCCTGCGACATTGAGGTGGAGATCATCACAGAACCACCTATGACCAAAGCTCCACCCACAACGGCTACAACAACAACACCTGTCCCTGTGAACATTCGGACTGGGTCGACACCCGCAACGGCTGTGTCGGGTCAGTCAAGATACCCCTCCTCCACTCCAACTCTCGCCGTTGTCAAAGGTGTGGCACTAAATTTGTTTTTCCTATTTGTAGATTTTTTGCTATCTGATTGGTCAGTTATACTCTTTCATCAGGACTCCTGTTGGGTGTTCCACCTACATGTACCCGGTATGGCAAAACTTTATTCACACACACCTTATACAGCAAAACCTTGTTCACACACACCTGATACGACAAACCCTTGTTCACACACATCTGATACTGTAAAACCTTTTTTACACACACTGATACGACAAGACCTTGTTCACACACACCTGGCGGCAAAACCTTGTTTACACACACTTGATACGGCAGAACCTAGTTCACACACGTCAACGAACATGGTTTATTGTGTACCTCTGCACAACAGAAATATATAGCACCATGTAGGTTACTATGTACCAAAGACTTCCTGTAACATATTATTACAGAGAAGTCAAGTACCAGAAAACTTGATGAATACCTTGTAATAAATAAATCTGCTTAGATAGCCTAATAGTAAGAGTGTGTGCCTTGAAGTCAGGTGGCTTGAGATCAAACCAGGGTCAGGTCACACCAAAAACTTAAACATGACACTTGATGCTGCCTCACTTGGCACTCAGTGTTGAGAAGTTAGAGCAAGGAAACAAGACTGGTTAACAGGGTGCCAGTGTAATGTGGCTGGATGAGGTGTCATATTTGGTGTCTTCTGCATTATACTTTCAGTCACCCTGCCACAAGAAGACACCTAATGTCTCCTTGTTGTCATGTGACTGAAAACTTGGGAAGTATGACATGAGCCTCAGTGGTACATACATGTACGTATAATGAATGCCCGATCCATCTGTTTCAGACACTAAGCCTGGCCTGAGCACGACCTGGTTAGTGGTCATTCTGGCCTCAGTAGTTGGAGGACTTGTCCTTGTTATAGGACTCACCATGATCTGTTACAGGTGAGCAGATAATAACTACAGGTGTAAATCACTTCTACCTGCCCCCAGATGTTACTGTCTAATGATGTTAAAAGTTGGCATGTCTTGTTTTTTTTTATAAAGCATTTATTTGGCTGTAGAAACATTCAGCATAAGTTATTTTGGTTATGCATATCCATACATGTGTTGCTTTTAGCAATGTTTTACAAACACAAAGATTAGCAGGTGCATTTAGAAATGTTAAACAAATAAATACAACATTTATTAGATATCTGAATAGTACATATTGTTTAGTTACACAGAAACACAATTTATGGCTGGTCAGATTAGATACATCTACACAGAATTTGGACATATCTGTGTTTAATACAAGTATATGGCAGTAATGTCATTTCTTTTTTCTCCTACTTGACATTGTCATTTACTGTAAGATCATAAAATGTAAAACAGGACAACAGGACACGCGTGGAGAGGGTTCAACCCTAGCCTTGGACCCAGACTTTGTTCTCACTGGTCGTGAGGCCTGAGTGACAGTAACTTGTTGACCATGTTTGTGTGACGGTTTGCAGAGTCCAGTGTTCATGGAAGTTTGTGGCACCAGTGTGATGTGCATGTCTGTACACCAGTTCACCAGTTTCTTCTAACCATAAAAATGACTGCCATCATATAAGTGGGGGGCCTCCGTGGCCAACCTGGTCTCACCAGTGGGGTCACTGTGAGTTCAAGTCCAGCTCATCCTGGCTTCCTCCCCGCTGATACGTGGAAGGTCTGGCAGCAGTCTGCAGATTGTTCTGGGTTTAGTTTGGTTTCCTCCCACCATAATGCTCATCGCCGCCGTATTAGTGAAATATTCTTCAGAATGGCATAAAACTCCAACCACATAAATAAATAAATCATGTAAGTTAAAACTGAATTAAGCAATAATCAAATAAAAATTAAGATATATCTCCTCTGTCTTATTTGTGATAATATCTTTGTTTGAAAATCACTATCTTAATTTTAAGATGGAAAGTTTTTTGATGCAGCATCAGTATTTGTATCTATCATTAAATCAGTCATTGTCTTGTCCTTTAAGTCATCATGATAAATTGTTTTGTTATACATTATTCGTTTAAATTCAGATGTCCGAACAAAATGTTTACATATTTTCGCTTCTTTTCAAAAGACGAAAGACACCAAACAAGTCAGTTTTGTCGGGAAGTAAAAACAACATCTTCATCGGCCAAGACTCGTCTCTCCTCAAGAAGAAAGGGGACAACTCTGACGGGTCTGGAAAGAAATCGCTCAGGTTAATAAGTTTTGGCAGTTTGCCAACATATAGGTATGTGTAGCACTAACCAAGCCTCTAACAATCGGTGTTGTTGCTTTTGTCTGCTTTCTTACTCACACAATAATGGGATGATGGTTACAGTAACTGGATGAAGGTGTAACAATAACTGGATGAATGTCACACTAACTGGATGAAGGTGTAACAATAAAATGTTTAACGCTTCAACAGCTGTATGAAGGTTACAATAACTGGATGAAGGTTACAATGTCTTGATAAAGCTTACAATGATTGGATGAAGGTTAAAGTATTTAGATGAAGGTTATAATGTCTTCGTGTAGAACAGAACCCAGCATTTATACACGACACCAGGTAATACTCACCTCAGGGAGGGGAACACAACCCAGCATTTATACACAACACCAGGTAATACTCACCTCAGGGAGGGGAACACAACCCAACATTTATACACAACACCAGGTAATACTCACCTCAGGGAGGGGAACACAACCCAGCATTTATACACAACACCAGGTAATGCTCACCTCGGGGGGGGAACACAACCCAGCATTTATACACAACACCAGGTAATGCTCACCTCAGGGAGGGGAACACAACCCAGCATTTATACACAACACCAGGTAATGCTCACCTCAGGGAGGGGAACACAACCCAGCATATATACAAAACACCAGGTAATACTCACCTCAGGGCAGGGAACAGAACCCAGAATTTATACACCACATCAATAGATCTGTCCCAATTTTTCATTATTAGCTTGACAGTTATTTCTTGTAAAGTACTTGATGTGTTTGAGTTGAGGTCTTGCATACATGTAGAGCACAATAACTGGAGGGCTTGTTCCACTGGAGACATGCTGTGAGCATATTAATTACCATTCAGTATAAAATTCATGACTTAGTGTATTGGGTATTAGAATCAGTGCGTGTATGATACATATAAATATACCTCAAAAAGTACTTCATATATAGAGTTGAGGTTTTCCATGCCTCTGTGGTGTTGGTGATAGTAGTGTCTGGTGTCTGTTGGCAGTGTGTGTGTGCTTTATGGTGGTGGTGGTGTCTGGTGTCCAGTGGCTGTGGTGTCTGATGGCAGTGGTGTCTGGTGGCAGTGGTGTGTGGTGTCTGGTAGCAGTGGTGTCTGGTGTGTGGTGATGTTTGCAGCGATTGCAATGCTGGTGATGGTGATTATTTAAAAACTGTGGTAATAATGCCAATGGTGCTAATGGGTGGTGGTGATGGTGGTGAGGGTCGTGATGCTAACTGGTGGTGGTATTGGTGATGGTGGTGAGGGTCATGATGCTAATGGGTGGTGGTATATTGTGACGGTGGTGAGGGTCATGATGCTAATGGGTGGTGGTATATTGTGATGGTGGTGAGGGTCATGATGCTAACTTGTGGTGGCAGTGGTGATTGTGATTGGAATGGTGGTGAGGGTCATGATGCTAACTGATGGTGGTATTGGTGATGGTGACGGTGGTGAGGGTCGTGATGCTAACGGGTGGTGGTATTGGTGATTGTGACGGTGGTGAGGGTCATGATGCTAACTGGTTGTGGTATTGTTGATGGTGGTGAGGGTCATGATGCTAATGGGTGGTGGTATATTGTGACGGTGGTGACGGTCTTGATGCTAATGGGTGGTGGTATATTGTGATGGTCGTGAGGGTCATGATGCTAATGGGTGGTGGTATATTGTGACGGTGGTCAGGGTCATGATGCTAATGGGTGATGGTGACAGTGATGAGGTCATGATGCTAACTTGTGGTGGTAGTGGTGATTGTGATGGGAATGGTGGTGAGGGTCATGATTCTAACTTGTGGTGGTAGTGGTGATTGTGATGGGAATGGTGGTGAGGGTCATGATGCTAACTGGTGGTGGTGATTATTATGGTGGTGAGGGTCATGATGCTAACTGGTGGTGGTAGTGGTGATGGTGGTGAGGGTCATGATGCTAACTGGTGGTGGTATTGGTGATGGTGACGGTGGTGAGGGTCATGATGCTAATGGGTGGTGGTATTGGTGATGGTGATGGTGGTGAGGGTCATGATGCTAACTGGTGGTGGTATTGGTGATGGTGTTGGTGGTGAGGGTCATGATGCTAACTGGTGGTGGTAGTGGTGATGGTGATGGTGGTGAGGGTCATGATGCTAACTGGTGGTGGTATTGGTGATGGTGACGGTGGTGAGGGTCATGTTGCTAACTGGTGGTGGTAGTGGTGATGGTGATGGTGGTGAGGGTCATGATGCTAACTGGTGGTGGTAGTGGTGATGGTGATGGTGGTGAGGGTCTTGATGCTAACTGGTGGTGGTAGTGGTGATGGGGATGGTGGTGAGGGTCATGATGCTAACTGGTGGTGGTATTGGTGATGGTGACGGTGGTGAGGGTCTTGATGCTAACTGGTGGTGGTAGTGGTGATGGTGATGGTGGTGAGGGTCTTGATGCTAACTGGTGGTGGTAGTGGTGATGGTGATGGTGGTGAGGGTCTTGATACTAACTGGTGGTGGTATTGGTGATGGTGATGGTGGTGAGGGTCATGAGGGTCAATACATGTATACATGTGTATGTTTTATTTTCTGGTCGTAGGTTGAAAGGTCATCCAGCAACCTGTAGAGGTTGTGGGTTTCCCCAGGGCTCAGCCCAATTCCCTCCCACCATAATGCTTACCGCCGTCGTATAGGTGAAATATTCTTGAGTACGGCGCAAAACACCAGTCAAATAAATAAATAAATATACACGTGCATGAGTACTAGGGCTGTTTTCATACGTGGGGTTCCAGGTGGGGTTTGAGCTACACATAATTTAATAAATCTGGATGATTTTACACGATGATTTTACACATGATTTTATATTCCATGTACATTGCTTCATTTTGATTTCTTGATTTCCCTGATTGTTACGTTTATTTTCGTTAACATCATAAGGTGTTTTTGCGTGAGTATCATGTTTTCAATTTCTTGAATATGAATCTTCAAAGCAATTTTGTTCTTCTCTTGGAAGTCGTAAGAATTGTTTTAAGCACCTGATCTGAGTAAGAATTTTTTTTGTTTTATCCTTCCAGACTGGGTAAATCAAAGAAGAAAGGTAAGAAAATGAGACCATCTTCTGAGGAGGAAAGCGACATTGGAGAGTTACCTCCCCCTCCCATCATCATTACCTCCCCGAACAGTGCCAAACCTCCAGAGAAAGGCATTCTGAAGAATTCGCTGAACTCGATAAAGTTCCGTGAGGCAATGGCTCAGACCAGCGAGGACACAAACACAGATGACCAGAACGACTGCGAGACAGGATCGAGGTCAAGTCTGAGTCTCACGCAGTGTATGGGCAATGACGAGGAGCTGGAAGAGGAGGATGAGGATGCCGAACTGCGCCAGATCCTCGAGGGGACCGCTGCTTGTTACCATAGAGACCACGACCACAATTACGCGGGACTAACCATGCCTGGGTCAGACAGCTATGAGAATCAGTTTGTGTTGCCCGCGCCACCAACCACCATGTTCGACAGTCCGCTGCACAGCCCCGCACTGAGCTTTGCCAGTAGCGGACGCACAGGTGGATACCCGTACTCCAGGCGTGGAAGCAACAACAGTGGACGTGACAATGGGATTCCGTCACCCGCGCGCGCCAAACACCTACGTCTGCGTCCCCTGGAAGACATGATGGAGAGGAATCAGTCAACATACGTGGATCTGTCACCATCTCCGGAGGACATGGCCAACGAACACAAAATCTCGCCGTCTAACTCCGAGGACATTCGCAGCAGTGAGACTGAGGTGGACCGCGATTACTATCAGTGTAACAAGCGTCCAGACCACACGAGCGCACCTAAGTACACCTACAGTAATAATCGGGAGGACCGGCGGTTCCACAGGGACCATGAACCACCCACATCTGACGCTGCAGGGTTAGGGCTCTCTCGCATCCCTAAACTCAGTCCACTCAGGTTTGAAAAGTTCCTACTCCATTCCCGAGGCAATTACGATGGCAGAGGGTTGAGAGGGACAGACGATGATAACGGTAATCTCAACACTAGTGACTTGAGCTCGCACCAGGGCACGGCAAACTCCCGCAGCGGCTGTGAGAAAAGCTCGGGCTACGGCAGCGAGCAAGATCCTGATCGGAAAAGCATCGAAGACCTCGTCAATCCAAGATCACGATCAAGGTCACAGTCATCATCCCCGCCAACCTTCAGCAATGTCATCCGAGCAGGTCCAAACCGCATCCAGTTGGTTCCGTCAGGAGATCGGGACCACCAGATGGCGCCACCTCTACCACAACGGCAGCCTCAGAAGGTTTCATACAGTGCTAACGAGAGATTACAGAAGCTGTTGGAGGGCCTACCGCGTATCAATGCGGGAAGTTTTGAGCGGAGCCCGATAGCCAACACACCCTCTGGTAGCAGCACCAGTAGTGGGTCTAGTCGTGGAAGTATAGTAGGAGTTCCCCAAGACCTGGGTCCAAAGTCACGTCCGCTGCCGCCGGCACGCAGCTCTAACCGTGACAGTGTGCCGTGTATAGACAGAAGTTTGGACGAAATCCCTCAGACTGTAGAGGATGAGTTGTCTGAGGGGTCAGCAGCCGATCCCATGGGGGAGGAAGGCTTGCGGACACAGAGACCCACCAGTCTGGACGTGTACCACAAAACTGGTCTGTCAGATCCCCGTAACCTAAACACACACAACCCCGCAGACAAACTTGACCGCTTCGTCAACAAACAATACACTGAATTGGACAGGGGAGCCAGCTATCTGAACATGGATGAATAAAACTATAATAAAGCTGGGAGACGTAGAGTATTAATTGAGAACATATGAATTGTCAAAGCATGCAGATGTTTCTACAAATCATTGAGAAAGTTGAGCCAGCATCAGGCTTGGCTTTCGCAGAACTATACTACATGGAAGGACTCACAAGGTATAAGTAGACATTGATATCTGCCCTTGACCTCCAGTATTTGACCTTGACATATGACGTCTGATTTTGGTTTTTTATGTCTGACCTTGATGTCTAACCTTGGGTTTGGATGTCTAACCTTGGGTTTGGATGTCTGACCTTGATATCTCACGTTGGGTTTGGATGTCTGACCTTGGTTTGGATGTCTGACCTTGGTTTGGAGGCCTGACCATTATAACATTTTATTGTTATTGTTTGTACTGAGCATGTTCAAAGCCAAAATGTCAACAAAGTGTATGTGCAGCATTCACTGCCGTCTCATAGGAAACAAAATCTACATAGAAAGATATTTTTAGTCACAAAATAACCTTTTTATTTTTTTTTTTTCATATTTTTTTTCAAGGACTTTATCCAAAGGATTGATAGGAAAGTATTATGCAACAAAATATTGATATTTGTGCAACACAACCGCTCAGTTTAATGTCAATTTGTGCTTTTTTGACCAAATTCACACTTGCCAAATTTTCACCTGAAGGGGAGACAAGTAAGGAAATAACTTCATCACAGACTTGATCATTGCTGAGTCATACGCCCATTGTCATTAGAGTTGATCAATAGAACATGGCAGGACCCAGTGGGTATTTTTTAAGAAACTGATTGCGTTTCTTCATGTGTATCACGCAAAGCTCACATATGCATTTGGCCATTTCACCTTATTCTCAGCACTCAATCCATAAACTGCCAACTTGTCAAGAGCATTAAACTTTTTCACGTGAAAATTCTATCATTTAGATGGGCGGCTTTCGATGCTGTTCAGTTTGGAAAGAGGAAAATTTAGACTGTAGCTGCTGAAGAAGTTGTGGAGAGAAGGTTGTGGATTCCATGGCACAATGTCCCTTCCTGTTTGTAAAGTAAAAGGCAAAAAAAAACCCCACTAAAATGAAGTATATATCAGATGAAAGTCCAGTGAACTTTGTCCAGGAAAATAGTTGTTTCTCAGAATTTTTCCAGCTGAATAAAATCATGCTTTTAAAACATCAGATTCTGTGCTGGTCTGTAGTGGCCCAGATGGTATCGGTGACTTCACATCCTTATTTCTGGCTGAACTATGTCGTTTCAAGGCCCAAGGTCCAGCGAATGTACATGTATATGTGTCTTATAGGATGTTGAAATCTAGAAGTCTATGCGTTAAACGACATCACTGGTCCCAGTATGGTCAGAAAAAGTCTCCGAAGAATCCAAAGTTCAATTGAATTTTGATTGGTTCAAAAAGTTCTTTAAAAAAAAAATGTGAATTTTTAGACAGTGTTTAATGGTCTTCCACCTGACTTGTACTTCACATTTGTGTTTTCCTTGCCTATAAGGTAGGGAATCTTTGTCCCATTCACTATGGGAAAACGTTGTTTTAGAACATCTCATCATTCAGGTTCATGAACAATTCGGTTTGTACACAATATTGTACACATCAGCATTATTAGATTTTTGTAAGAAACAGTATTACATGTAGATTGATTATTACTGCATTTTACACCGTATATGTAAATGGGAAAGCACAAAAACAGGACAAAATTTATGTAGTCTCATGCTGTCTTGGTTACGAGAAATTTTGCAAGCATAGGCTTAAAATGTTCAGACTTTTAACAATGTTGTAAATTTGCTTGTAGCAACCTGCAAAAGCTTAAATGATTGATTTCTACGGTCCTAGCTGGCCACAATATGGCTGATAAATTGCCAGTCCAATGTTTAGCCAAAATCATTCTTCAGTCCTGGCCATACTGTTTTTTCAAAAGTCAGTGGTATAAAAGGTCTTTGTGAAACATCATTGTAGAAGTCCATTTTTAAACATTGGTGTGAAAGATTGTGCAACATTATTGTGAAACAGGAGCCTAAAAATTTATTGTGAAACATCAGTGTGAAAGATCATTGTGAATATCAGTGAACGTCAGTGTGAAAGGTCATTGTGAACATCAGTGTGAAAGGTCATTGTGAACATCAGTGAACGTCAGTGTGAAAGGTCATTGTGAACATCATTGTGAAAGGTCATCATGAAACATCAGTGTGAAAGGTCACTGTGAAACATCAGCGTGAAAGGTCACTGAAACATCAACTGAAAGGTCATCGTGAACATCATTGTGAAAGATCACTGTGAAACATCATTGTGAAAGGTCATTGTGAAGCATCAGTGTGAAAGGTCACTGTGAACATCATTGTGAAAGGTCATTGTGAAGCATCAGTGTGAAAGGTCATTGTGAACATCATTGTGAAAGATCACTGTGAAACATCAGTATGAAAGATCATTGTGAAGCATCGGTGTGAAAGGTCATTGTCAAACTTCAGTATGAAAGGTGGTTTTAAAACATATGTTGACATGGTTGTAAAATCAACAGGTAAAGTAAGTTTGGAAAGTGACAGGGTCTTGAGGTTGCAAATTATTTTGCAAGAAAAAGAATATTTTCAACAAAAAAAGCTTTTATGTCCAGTAGTTCGTGGTTCATAGGACAATTTGAGTGCCTAAGTGAACTGGGCAAGGTCAAGTTAAAGTTGTAAGCCGCCATCTTATGACAGGTAGTTAGCCATTTCAACATCTCAGAACATATCATGAATTTTTGACTCCATATATTAAAAGTGTAAATGTGACGACTTCAAAGTGGACATTTGTTGTTTAAATCAAACAGGTGTTGTAGAAAAGGTAGGGCTTGTTTAAGTTAGTAATTAGTAAAGGTAGATGTATATGTAGTTATTGTTCAGAAGGATTATGTTGTAGGTTTGATACAGGTATTTACGTGTAATTCACTTAATAAAACTAAACAGAATATGAGGCAAGCACTTCAACCTTTTCACATATGAAAGAGCAACTTTCAGTGCATTTTATGCATGTTATTAATTTGATTTTGGAGATAACACTACATTTGTCGGATAGGCCAATTTCAGGGCTTCACAAAAGTACTATTTTATCAGTCATCACAGAATAATACCTTCAGAATATGCTTGAATAAAAACCTTGCAAACATGTGAAAATGTTGAAGAATTACAATAACCTTGCAAAAATTAAGCAGTTACTTGATGTTTTAGATTTTGATTTAAATTCAGACGTGTACATGTAGTTGTGGAATTTGGCTTGTATATTGCAGTGCCCAAGCATGGCTCTTCATCGTTAGGCAAATGTAGATAGACAATTTACTGGGGATGCATCAAATTCCTTTCAAATTGTAAATAAAGAATGGTTTAATAGTGATATGCATTGTACATGATAGCTCTGTCATTTTTAATTTATACAAAAATCACATGGTATGATCTCATTGTTTTGGTTTTGATTTGTTTGTTGTTGTTTTTTTTTGTGATGTATTTTATTTTTAGAACTTGTGTATGTATATAATAAGGGGCTATGAAAACATCTGAAGGGAGGTAGTTTTCATATACATTGGTCTGGGAGTGATGTTTGCAATATATTACCTGTATCAGTTTTTTTGTGACAGAGACAGAATCAAACGAGTAGAGCAGTATGTATTACTTCATATATTGTCTGCATTACTTTTCTCATTTTTACCATTTTTTTTTCTAGATTTTTAAGGTTGCTTTGCAAAGTCAACTGCTTTTTTTTTTATTTGTAATATATTTATTTTTGTGCTTTTCTACACACTTAGAAAACTTTTGTAATCGCAAAGATAAAAAGACTACTGTTCTGCTATGGGAACACTTTTGGTTTCTGTCAAGTTTTTCATTAGGGATAGGCTCTATCTGTATCGCTGTTGCAACAGTGCTCATTGACGAATTAAATTGGTGCATCATTCAGATTGGATTTAGATAAGCTTTTTATTTTCATTTAACTTTTCAAAAAAAAAATAAAAATACATGGAAAGCAAATGTTACAAAGAAGGAAATTGTGGCACATGCGAACCTGTAACAAATTATGTAAGACTTCAAAATGGCGTGTGTCTATGTATAGTTCGTTAAAAATACGTGTTGAAGTACGATAAGGAGATGTGGTTGCTGAGTGTTGTGTGTTGCCATTTCTCTATACTCTACAATCTTGTGGCCTTGATATATGTTAGCGTTTATATACCTATACATTAACACGTGTAAATACGCGATTTAGCTGGCGTTATCACTGTTTGTTCACGTGCAATGATTGTTTGACAGCTGTTATATGCTTGTTTTGCTAACGAACGCCTTCACAGTCTACATGTATTTGGAAAAGATATCGTAAGTAAAATGTAAATGAGATTTCAATTCGGACAGTTGTGAGTCTTGAGCCTTTTTTTTTCATACATACTCTAATTGTCTTAGGGAATTGGAAGAGGTGTTTTGTGTGATTTATACTAATTCAGGAGGAAAAATGAACACCTTTGACGAGATGGACCCGAGGCCATTTCCACAAAATCGTTTCTAAACACTTCGTCACGATGCTCAGTCTTTTTGGGCTGGAATTTGAAATTTTCGCTTGTTTGTCCTAATACAACATTTTGAGTTCATCCACATTTGAAATTCTAGAGCCCAAAAATAAGCTATAAAATGGTATTACAAATTTTGACCTATTAAGTCAGAAATGGGTTTGTGGAAGTGGCCGTTGTTTCAGAAGGAAGTGGCGACGTCGGCCAATATGGCGGTATTTTCATATACGATCATATATAACAGATTTGATGCAGAAATCAGGACCCCATGTTCCGGTCAGGGATGTTGGTCATGATGTTGGGCAAGGCAAGCTTAATCAAACGGAGATGAGAAATGACGAGTAGTTTTGTGAAACCATTTTCACAACATTTCCTAAATCAAATTTGCTTTTGGTCAAAATAATGGTAAATTATCGCTGTTCAGAAAACGCCATTTCCACAGGACTGTGAAGATTGTAGATTAAAGCCATTTTTACCGCCCAGGAAGTAATATGATACATTTTTTGTCCTTTTATATATTAGGACATATTAAAATGCATACTAAGACGTAAATCCAAGCGTTTCCTGTACACATGGTTCCGGCGAAGTAGGGAAATAGGTCCATTAAGAGCGTGGGACAACATGCTCCGGTGTGCCGCGCTTAAGCCATTTACTTACAAGGCTACATCTTGGGACACATTCCACAAAGCTGTTTCTGACCTAAGTCAAAATGTAAAACCTTTTCACAATGCTTAGTTGGTACTGCTCGTTGAAATATGGACATATTTGCCTTAATATTGATGAGGTGCAAAAAATGTTGATTTCTAAAACGGAAAAATAAGCTTTAAGATCGAATTTCATTGTTGACTTAAGTCATAAATGGCTTTGTGGAATTGGCCTTAGAACTAAAAGATCACAGCCTGTTTTACCGAAATCTTCGTGACTTAAGGTTTGTTGGCTGAGACTGGTATACCGAATGTCTGGTTCGACGCAAACTTGGAGTTTTTGAAGCCTGGACAGGAGTTGAAGTGTTGCCGAAAATAGACTTTGTTGAAACCTAGACCGGAAAAAGAAAAAAAATGTGAGTTTTTGTTATAGTTTTCAAAACAACCCTGTTAAATTTGTGAATACTTTATGGCGGGGAAGTTGTCAGAGTTCCGCGTCGATGGAAGTGCTCATTGGTGGACAACAGGTATGTTTGTGCTGTGAAATCAGACCATAAATTTCAAGAATTGCATAAAAATTATGTTTTATAGGCTATATTGGACTACGACCACAGATATTAAAAACACAGATGTTAATCATTTTAATCATATTGTCATTGCACTCAGTGTGGTTATCGTTCTGTTTACGATGTGACAATATTATTATCTTGTTTTCAAGGATTAGATCTGTTGGTTTGATAATCCTGGAATAGCTCAACATACCGATACACCTTAGCTAACATTATAGGATATACAACGTTATACTTCATTTTCCTGGAGTAGTGCCAGAGTTCTGCCAACTCACCTAGTTTTCGAGCCAACTCGCCTAGTTTTCAGGCCAACTCGCCTAGTTTTCAGGCACTTTTCTCATGTCATCTGCTAAAGTACAGGCCAACGCAAATTTGCGCGGTACAATTTTGACTTCCCCACCTTATTTGCTTGGCCTCAGTTGGTTAGCGCGCTAGCGGAGCGCAGTGACCCAGGAGCCTCTCCACAATGCGGTCCCTGTCAGTTCAAGTCCAGCTCATGCTGGCTTCCTCTCCAGCCGTACATGGGAAGGTCTGCCAGCAACCTGTGGATGGTTGTGGGTTTCCCCCGTGCTGTGCCCGGTTTCCTTCCACCATAATGGTATACTATCCAAAAAAAGAAACGCATAGGTGTTTTGTTTTATTTTAAAATGAAATAAATACATTTTGTCTTCATTTCATGAGCTAAATGTGTTTTAATATTGTTAATAGTCACAGTTAGCACACATTTTATTCCTCAAAACATTTCTTGGTTGAAAATGTTGAGTTTGGAGGCCGTTTTTGGAAGAAGTAAAAAATACAGCACCACACTGCATCACGTGCAGTCTTACACGCCGAACTTACGCATGGAAAGCATGCAGTGTGTGACTATAAAACCGCAACTTCGGGCCGGAAATCGGCATCTTTCAAGTGGTGTTTTCAAGCTGATTCAACATGCCACGTCTTGACACTGTCACAAGAAATATTGCCATTGGAAGACTTCAAGCTGGAGAGTCCCAATCGTCCATTTCTAGGCGTCTACACGTCAGCCAGAGCACGATTTCACGGCTTGCTGCACGCTACAACAATACTGGGACAACAAATAACCGTCGGCGTTCAGGTCGACCACGTGTCACTACAGCAGCCCAAGATCGCTACATAAGGGTCCTCCATTTGCGTGACCGTTGTGCTACAGCTGAAAGCACAGCAGCCAGCATACCGGGACTGAGGACGATATCAGGTCAGACGGTGCGGAACAGGCTGAGGGAACATGAACTGAGAGCCAGGAGGCCCTATGTTGGGATCGTGCTGCATCCTCACCATCGCGCCAATCGCCTCCGATGGTGTAACAACGTTACTGCATGGAATCTACGCAACTGGCGACGCATTTGGTTCAGTGATGAGTCCAGATTCCTATTGCAGAGACGTGATGGTAGAAACCGGGTTTACAGACGTGCTCACGAACGTTATGCCCCTAACTGCGTACGCCAAGTGGACAGATTTGGTGGAGGGAGTGTGATGATGAGGGCAGCAATATCGTATACTGGTCGTACAAATCTTGTCAGGGAAATCTTACGGCCGTACGCTACCGAGACACCATCCTGCAGCCACACCTCTTACCTGTCGTTGACGTACAGCGGGAGTTGTTCCAGCAGGACAACGCCAGACCGCACACGGCACGTGTCACAAGGGACTTCCTCGCCGAAAACAATGTAAATGTGCTACCCTGACCGTCCCGTTCCCCGGATCTTAGCCTAATTGAGCATCTGTGGGATGAACTTGATCGACGTCTACGCCAACGTCAACCTCAACCCCAAACGCTTCAAGAGCAAGTTGCATGTTTGCAGGAGGAGTGGCAGAACATTCCCCAGGCCTCTATCCAGCGTCTCATCCAGTCCATGACAAGGCGTGTCAGAACTGTTATTCGTGCCCGTGGTGGTCACAACAGATACTGACATTCCACTCAAGTGGGAGACTCATTGTGAGTGTCTTACCTCAAGTTGATGGCCTTGTTGTCTAGATATGGACCCTTCCTTAATCTGTGTAAAAAAATATTTGCAGAATAGCAATTCTTATTTAGTTATGCATAATTGAAAAGACTGCATCACCTCCGCAAAAAACCGGGTTATGCGTTTCTTTTTTGGATAGTATATATGATCGCCATGGTATAAATGAAATATTCTTGAGTACCGCCTAAAACACCAATCAAAAGAATAAATAAATAAATAAATAATTAAATAAATTTATTGCTAAACAGTCTGCTCGTCTGGAGGATCATGGTCCCATGCGAAGATGGCTCTGTATGTATGTCTTTGGTGTACGTCAGTAACCCTGCTGAAAAGCCATGGTGTTGTAGAGAGAGTGCAAGTTGCTGCTGCTTAAACCATGGTGCCGTAGAGAGAGCGCAAGTTTCTGCTGCTTAAACCATGGTGCCGTAGAGAACATGCAAGTTGCTGCTGCTTAAACCATGGTGCCGTAGAGAACATGCAAGTTGCTGCTGCTTAATCCATGGTGTTGTAGAGAGAGTGCAAGTTGCTGCTGCTTAAACCATGGTGCTGTAGAGAGAGTGCAAGTTGCTGCTGCTTAAACCATGGTGCCGTAGAGAGAGTGCAAGTTGCTGCTGCTTAAACATGTACACTATGAACAGTAAGAATATATCTGTCAACTGTCACACACGTCCTCGCCGCTCTAATTTTGCTCGTCAAGTTTTCTATGTTGCAACGCTTTCCAGTACATGTACGATAACTGAGTTCAGAGCCCTGGCCCCGGGATCACAAGACGATCTTAGACTTAAGTCAGAATTTCATTCACTAAACTTGATATGTCCGTTTCCGTTGTTTTGGCTGAAATTTGTTTTAAAATAGCTTACCCAGAATGTACAATGTGAAGAAATATTTTTACATTGTTTCGTGACAATTTTAAGCGACTTGAAATTTTGACTTAAGTCTAAGGTTGCTTCGTGATCCTGTTTCCAGAACATCATTTACATGTAGTAAATATAGGCCAGTTGCGCATTGCTCGAGGATTGTTCTTTCTGATGTCAAAATATCCTTTGATACTTTAAATTCTAGGTAAGTTATCGTGAATCAAATTTGAGCAAAAATGTAACACAGAGTAACATACCAAATTTTGACCAAAGATCACTTGGTGATCATTGGGTTAGGAGCCTCTCACCAATGCGGTCGCTGTGAGTCCAGGCTTCCCCTCCGATCGTACGAAGAAGGGTCTGTCAGTCAGCTGCGGATGACCCTGACTTTTCCCGGGGCTCTGCCCGGTTTCCATTTTAAATACATTTAAATACAACTAAATCCGTCCTAAACTCTACATCATGCTGCCTGACATAACTTATGTCATTTTTTTAAGTCATCATTCATGTCATATTAAATATGCATTTCTACGTTTTCCAGGTCTTGATTGACAGCGTACATTACCAGTGCATTAAGTACCCATCTAGTATAAGGACAGTTGAACGCAATACCTTATACGCAAGGTGGGCCTAATAAAGTGGCAGGCTCAATGACCTTGAAGAAATAGATGAAGGTCAATGAAAATAATAAGGCTCCTCCGAATGACTAGAAGCATGTATGGTACATGAACGGTGTTTGGTGAAACTTCCTCAGGAGATATCAAGTTCATAAGTCTGGACATCGTAAAATATAACTTAGATGACCCGAATGGCCCGATTTTTCCCCATTATCTCTCTTCGGTATATAAACCTGGTTATACAAGTCTTCAAAACAGAAAATGTTCGTAAGGTAATTTAGACAAAGGCCCAACGGCTTTGGGGAAAATACTTCAAGGTCAATGGAATTAATCCAGTTTTTTACATGCCTAGGTGCACGTGATATAAGTTTGATGAAAATTACTGTACGTCTTCAAATGATATTAAACTTACAAGACTCTCATAAAATGTAACTTAGAATGACCCCGATAACCTTGAAATATTCAAGAGACCTTGAAAAGTGGGGCAAGGTCAAACACAGTGGGAATGTTTTTTACATGACAAGTGGCACATGTGGTACACGCTTAATGAAAATTGCTTACAGATATACCGCCATTACAAACATTGGCCCAGTGGCCTTGAACATATGTCAAGGTCACTGGAAATGTATGGTGTTCCACACTCATACGTACATGTACATATGAGATACTTTAGGTAAATCTGCGCATGGCTACAGCCTTTAAGAGAACGAGTGTTTACAATGCAATGACGGCACTGCGACCAACGACCTTGAAAATTAAATCAAGGTCAGTGGAAACAGAAAGATGTTTTACTTGACTATATATTGTGTACAAGTGGAACAGTCTTGGTGAAAATTGCCTGAAGAAGTCAAGAAATGTTTACACAATGATTTGGTAGACCTAGTTATGTAGTCTTCAAAAGATGGTATTAATTAAAGTGCAGTTCAACGACTTTGAAAAAATAGGTCAAGATCAGTGAAAAAATAATGTCATTTTACATCCTTGGGTGTTCGTGTGGTACAAGTTTGATGGAAATTGCTTCAAGACAGGTACATCGTGTTCACAAAATCCGTCACAAAATATAGCTTAAACAACTTGGCTAACCTTGAATAACACCAACCATATAGCTCCTCTCCACATAACCCAATTCCCTCTCTCTGCTGACTTTTTCATTTTTTGGTTCCTGTGTTATCTCCCCTTTAAGGCGAAGTCTTCTGCGTACTGTATTCGCAATGTGCTGTGAGCGGTGTGTGGATGTTTGAGCATTCCTGGCCTTGTTTAATTATCTGTCGGAAGGAAGGCAATCTCTGTAGGGTCAAGCATGGAGCAAACAGGCTGGTCCAACATCAGGGAGGACTATGAACTGAAAGATGTCATCGGTAAGATCTCCAAATCTTGCAGCTCAACTGTCGCAAATGTCACCCATGTAGGTCAGTTGTGCGTTATTGACAGTGGCCCAATTTCCGTGTCGACATTGGCATGATTAATCTTCACTGTTGGTTTAACAGCTTATCGTGCATAATAGACGCCATCAGCCTTGCACTGTAGCTGATGTAGGTATTTGGCACAGAGATTCAGCAGCGGTCTGAATATATGGCCCATTTAAAAAAAAAAAAGAAAACAGCAGCAGAACTAAGGAATTATTATATCAGTCGATATTTCTTGAGCTTTTTTTCTCTCTGTGTTGTGAGATGGCTTGAAATGATATTCTAAATGGTCAGAACGGTGCTGTGTTGATGTCAGTGCAGAATGATATGGATGCCAAGCTGCACACAAACATCATTGAATGCCCAGCTTAACATGTCAGTGTCACCTGACCTGTCACATGACCTAACCAATCCAGGTCAGGAGGTTAGTGATCTGTCCATAGACGGTTGAGAAACTTCACCTATGTCATCCATCTATAAACATCCAAAACAATATAGTTTTAAGGAGAACTATCCCGGCTGCTATTCCAATACAGTGTTAGTCCTGTTCGAAAACCACCTACCTAAAATACGGTAAATTTGGCACTGGGGTAAAGCTAGATAGCAAAGGCATCAATACCAGTCAGCATTTTTTCTGTCATAATGAAGGGCCTCTGATTAAAGCCGATGTTTTGCAAACTTTCAAAGATACGAGTTGCTTTTTGCAAGACTTTCTTAGATCTGACTGCTCTTCAACCATAATTAGTGGCTCTAGGCAACGTCACAACTCAATACTGTTCGGCAAATATCAGTAAACACTGGACCGTGGATGTTTAGCCTGCTTCTCGTAAAGAGCTGATGTTTTCTAAAAACTTTGTACACATGACTTTATTACCTTATACAGTGCACGTCATCAGGTAGTGTTGACGTTTTAAGTGTGAAAACCTTGGTTTCTATTTCTGATGTGTAGGTGCAGGAGCCACGGCTGTTGTCCAAGCAGCTATTTGTAAACCGAGGAACGAAAGGTGTGCCATCAAGAGGATTAACCTAGAGAAATGCAACACATCTGTGGAGGAACTCTTGGTATGGATTATGTTTCAAAATGTATTTCGAATGTATGAGGTTTGATTAAATGACCTAACATTTCGCTCCAAAATAGTCCTTTTTTTTAAGAAGTAAATCAGTATGATAAAATACTGGTGTCACAAGAGTATCCTCCCACCTGCGACACAAGCCTCAAAACATACACATTTCTTAGATCAGTCCCTCAGAATGGGGCAAAATGAGGAACTTTGTCCTGGATAAAGTTTTAGATCATCTATTTCCTTTTTTCTTTTTACAAATTCTATTTCAAATTATTTGATTATTGCTTAATAGTGTACTGAAGAAGTTTTCATTAATGTGAGGATGATTCAGGAATTCTAGGCATAAACAACCAGCCTTTGACACTTTTCTGGTAAACTTCCCCAGTATGTACATGTAACATTTGTTATTGAAGGAATGAATGCAAGCGACCTCAAGTAAACATCATATTACGATTAGACCATTCTACAGAGTGCACATGTTCAGCCTTTGCTGTTACACCACTATGGTATTTATAGTCATCGCACAACTGTCAGATGTCTGACAACAGTAAGCCAGTAAAGCCGCTGTGTAGAAATGACCTTGTAATGACCTTGTAAAACTGTCTCCAAAACAGTTCTATTTATCTTTATAGAATATTTAGCTGTGCCACACCATGATAGAAAAACATTTTAAATATGGTGTCTTGTTTGGATCTCATCACTTTCTTCATAAGAATTTCCCAGATTTGTTTGCACAACATTTTGAAGTAATTATTTTCTAAAAATTGTTAGCCCTAAGCTACCTTAGGATCAGTTTAGTCTGTTTTTAATGAATTTTTAATAATTTGAAAAAATTTGGAAAAATACATAGCCTCAAACACACATCTTGAAAACTTCATAGAATATCTTGGTGAAAAAAAAAAACAAAAAAATGATTCAAAGCCTTTCTGGACACAGTTCCCTGTTTCCTTCCATGTGATTTGGGATTAAGATAGACTTAATCCCAGATTTGATATAGACATTATCTTTTAACTTTATGTAGACTTTAAGTGAAGAGTATATGTATAGTGATATGAAAAGGACATATTTGACTTCTTCTTGTATACATAAATTCTTTTCCCTAAATACTTTGTTGTATTTTTGCAGAAAGAGATCCAGGCGATGAGTCAGTGTAAGCATGAGAATGTTGTCTGTTACTACACATCCTTTGTTGTCAAGGAGGAACTCTGGGTCATCATGAAGCTCTGTGCTGGAGGTGGGTGGAGCTAGCTGTATCCATGGCAATACACATCCTACACCTGTAATGTACACATCATATGACTAAACTGCAGCCGTATTATGCGATTGCACACCACTTATTTTAAAAACAGCTTTATACATTTGGGCAGTAGGTAAACCGTAATTCTCTCCATCAGTTTCCTCATTTAGTTCCAGATATCTAAAGCTGTTTTTAATTTTATTTAATTCTTAAACTTGATATTGGAGCCTCTCACCAATGTGGTCGCTGTGAATTCAATTCCAGGCCATGCTGGCTACCTCTTTGGTCATACATGGAAAGGTATGCCAGCGACCTGTGGATGGTTGTCGGTTTCTTCCCAGCAAACTACTTGCCAGTGTTGTATACCCTAATTTTTCCAACCTTTTCGACTGCCTCTGCAGCAAATATTTTGAACCATTCTGAGAGAACTATGAGGTGTAGAGTAATATGCTTAGTTTTATGATGCTTAACAGACCTTTAGTCACACAAATGAATGATTTTAGCATAATTTTCATAATGATTGTATGCATAAATTCTACTGAAAATAGTGATTTAGAGGCCAAAAAGGTTGAAGATTACCTTACTCTTGGTAAGTACAGAAATTTGATTTGATTAGTGAATATTGATTTTTGTTTTGCGATGTAGTCTCTTCTAAGAAACCTGGTTGAAGTACTACTGCAAGCTCTACTGAACAGGTATTTGTTTCACACTTACCAATACAAGACCTGTCCCTTTTTTTGTCTGGTATTTTGTGTTAATATTGCACGTTTTTCCCTCCGTACCCAGGTTCCATGTTAGATATCATCAAGACACGAATACGTAGTGGCCAGTTCAAGAATGGTGTGCTGGAGGAAGTCGCTATAGCAACGATATTGAAGGAAGTGCTCAAGGGGTTGGATTACCTGCATACCACTGGCCAGATACACAGGTCTGTTAACATACACTGAATACCTGCATACACACTGAATACCTTTATACCACACGCCAGATACACAGGTCTATTAAAATACACACTGAATACCTGTATACCACACGCCAGATTCACAGGTCTGTTAACATACATATTGAATACCTGTATACCACATGCCAGATTCACAGGTTTGTTAATATACACACTGAATACCTGCATACACACTAAATACCTGTATACCACATGCCAGATACACAGGTCTGTTAAAATACACACAGAATACCTGTATACCACTGGCCAGATTCACAGGTTTGTTAATATACACTGAATACCTGTATACCACATGCCAGATTCACAGGTTTGTTAAAATACACACAGAATACCTGTATAGCACAGTCCAAATACACAGGTCTGTTAAAATACACACAGAATACCTGTATACCACTGGCCAGATACACAGGTCTGTTACAATACACATTGAATACCTGTATACCACTGGCCAGTTACACAGGCCTGTTAAAATACACATTGAATACCTGTATACCAATGGCCAGATACACAGGCCTGTCAAAATACACACAGAATACCTGTATACCTCTGGCCAGATACACAGGCCTGTTAAAATACACACTGAATAGCTGTATACCACTGGCCAGAGACACAGGCCTGTTAACATGCACTGAATACCTGTATACCACACGCCAGATTCACAGGTCTGTTAACAGGCACATTGAATACCTGTATACCACTGGCCAGTTACACAGGCCTGTTAAAATACACATTGAATACCTGTATACCAATGGCCAGATACACAGGCCTGTTAAAATACACACAGAATACCTGTATACCTCTGGCCAGATACACAGGCCTGTTAAAATATACACTGAATAGCTGTATACCACACGCCAGAGACACAGGCCTGTTAACATACACTGAATACCTGTATACCACACGCCAGATTCACAGGTCTGTTAACATACACATTGTATACCTGTATACCACTGGCCAGATACACAGGTCTGTTAAAATACACATTGAATACCTGTATGCCAATGGCCAGATACACACGCCTGTTAATATACACATAGAATACCTGTATACCACATGCCAGATTCACAGGTCTGTTAACATACACGGAATACCTGTATATCAACGCCAGATTCACAGGTCTGTTAAAATACACATTGAATACCTGTATACCAATGGCCAGATACACAGGCCTGTTAAAATACACACAGAATACCTGTATACCACTGGCCAGATACACAGGCCTGTTAAAATACACACCGAATACCTGTATACCACTGGCCAGATACAAAGGCCTGTTAAAATACACACAGGATATCTGTATACCTCTGGGCAGATACACAGATCTGTCAACATACACACTGAATAGCTGTATACCACTGGCCAGATACACAGGCCTGTGAAAATAAACACAGAATACCGTATACCACTGGCCAGACACACAGATCTGTTAACATACATACTGATTACTGTCGTAAAAGTGAATTATTCTTGAGTTCAGCATAAAACACCAATTGACCACATAAACAAATAAATATTATCTCAAGATGTACATGTACTGTTTTTCTGTCTTCAGGGATATCAAAGCTGGGAACATTTTACTTGGTGAAGATGGGTCAGTGTATATTGCAGGTGAGGCAAGAATTTAAGTAGAATTGGACATTTGTCTGTGTTTCTGCATGTATATCATTTTCTCAGTTTCTACATTTACTCCTCCAACAAAAGTTTGATTGGTTTAGGTATGTTATACAGTATATGTATAGGTATGACAAACAGTCCTAGGTTCTTCGAAATATGTGTCTGGGCCATGTCTGGAGACATTTTAGGTTATGAATTTATTATTTATTTGATTGATGTTTTACGCCGTACTCAAGATTGTTTCACTTGTACGACGGCGACCAGCATTATGGTGGGAGGAAATTGGCAGAACCCAGCAAAAAGCCACGACAGTCGGCAGGATGCTTGCAGACCTTCCCCAAGCCACGGAGGGCCCTTAGTTCAGGAAATCGTGAACTCCCAAACAAACTGCTGGACGCTCAAACTAATCAAGCTGTATTGAAACCAATATGTTAATGGAACAAAAATATTATGGTTAGCAATGACAAAAGTTTTCATACACACTGCCTTCCTTCACATACTAAAAGTTCTCCGAAACCTTGATTTGGGTTGCATTTTATAACATTTCTTTATGCACTGTCACAATGTCATATTAAAAGTTTTGCCATCAGAAACTTTAGTTTTTTCTAGATATGAGTCTCTGTGTGGTTTTTGCTGTTGTGTCTTTTAATGTGCAACCTGTATGAATCCATGAAGTTTGTTCATTATGATGGAAGGAAACACCGCTCAATCCAGGGGAAACCCACAACCATCTGCATTTATCAATTCCAGTGAACGGTGTCCACACCACAAGTGGGGTTTGCACCCAAAACTGTATCTATCAAGCAAGCTGTAAGTTAAAAACACGATCAAAATGGTGTCAGAACAATCTGCTCATAATGAACACGAATGTAGCTGCCTCGGGTGAAAATCCATTCAACTTTTTCCAGGGTGCAAAGCTACATTCCTCCAAAAAGGGGCTGGGTGTAAAGGTACATTCCTCAAAAAATGGGCCAGGTGCTAAGATACATTCCTAAAATGGGCCAAGGTGCAAAGGTACATTCCTCAAAGAATGGGCAGGGTGCAAAGGTACATTCCTAAAAATGGGGCAGGGTGCAAAGGTACATTCTTAAAAAAAGAGAGGGTGGCAATTTCCCCTACTTAATTAGTTACATTGTGACAGAGAGAAAAGGGCAGGGTGCACAGTTTAGGGGCAGGGTGCAGTACCCTTCTAAACAAGCCTAGCTATTGGTAACTGTATGTATTCCCTATGTATTCCCATTCTCCTGCTATTGTTACATTGTACATTGTGCGGCTTGCAGATTTCGGGGTAAGTGCCAAACTGGCCACATCCGGAAAGGACATGACGAGAGACGCGGTCCGGCACACCTTCGTGGGGACACCATGCTGGATGGCACCAGAGGTCATGGAGCAAGTCGCTGGGTACGATTTCAAGGCTGACATCTGGAGCTTTGGAATCACTGCCATAGAATTGGCAACAGGCACTGCTCCCTATCACAAATACCCACCCATGAAGGTGAGTTATCAACAGGTTTTATTGCTGACCACTGACTGACATCTAACTTTAGACCCCATGCGTTATCCTATATTCACAGCTGACTTCATGCCGTTACCATCAGTTCACGGGTTTTGATGCTGACTCTACACAATGATCCCCCAACCCTAGACACTGACTCCATACCTTACCCTCTTTTCACAGGTTTTGATGCTGACTCTACAGAATGATCCCCCAACCCCAGACACTGACTCCATACCTGACCCTCTGTTCACGGGTTTGAATGCTGACTCTACACAATGATCCCCCATTCGTAGACACTGACTCCATACCTTACCCTCTGTTCACAGGTTTTGATGCTGACTCTACAGAATGATCCCCCAACCCCAGACACTGACTCCATACCTGACCCTCTGTTCACGGGTTTGAATGCTGACTCTACACAATGATCCCCCATTCGTAGACACTGACTCCATACCTTACCCTCTGTTCACAGGTTTTGATGCTGACTCTACAGAATGATCCCCCAACCCCAGACACTGACTCCATACCTGACCCTCTGTTCACAGGTTTTGATGCTGGCTCTACAGAATGATCCCCCAACCCCAGACACTGACTCCATACCTGACCCTCTGTTCACAGGTTTTGATGCTGGCTCTACACAATGATCCCCCAACCCTAGACACTGACTCCATACCTGACCCTCTGTTCACAGGTTTTGATGCTGACTCTACAGAATGATCCCCCAACCCCAGACACTGACTCCATACCTGACCCTCTGTTCACAGGTTTTGATGCTGACTCTACAGAATGATCCCCCAACCCTAGACATTGACTCCATACCTGACCCTCTGTTCACAGGTTTTGATGCTGACTCTACAGAATGATCCCCCAACCCTAGAAACTGACTCCATACCTGACCCTCTGTTCACAGGTTTTGATGCTGACTCTACAGAATGATCCCCCAACCTTAGACACTGGGGCTGATGATAAAGACCAGTATAAGGCATACAGTAAAGTGTTCAGAAAGATGATAGCCATGTGTCTCATGAAGGAACCCGAGAAAAGGTTGGTCACATGACACTTTGGTTGCTTAGCAAGCAAAGCCATAATCCCTGTATGATGCATGCATCCCTCATAAGGGACTTACCTTGACTAGTGAAGTTGTCTCAAATCCAGCTGGGATCCTCCGTGGCTGAGGTGGTCGGTGTGTCAGCAACCTGCAGATGGTCGTGGGTTTCCCCCAGGCTCTGCCCTGTTTTCTCCCATCATAATGCTGGCTGCCGTTGTATAAATGAAATATTCTTGAGTATAACATAAAACGCCAATCAAGCAAGTAGATAAATAAATGAAATGCAGCTGTCACTGGGTGAACTGGAGTCTGGAGTCTAGAGATTTGTCAGGTGTCAGTTGAGAAGGGTCAGCCTCCTCTGTGTCTCTTCTCAGTTTCATCTACGGAAAGCCTGACAGCCATGATGGAAATCAATAATTCTGTACATGTACATACTGTACATGTTAAACTAACAATGAAATAAATAAATAGATGAGTGTTTCAAACTGGGGCATTCACCATAATTCCGTCATGTGTAGTTGTTAACCTGACTTAGGAGTTCCCTACAGATGCTTTCCTGTTCTTTTTCTTTTCGTTTGTTTTGCATAAAACATTCTATATGCCTAGAACTTTAGTCCCACAGTAGTGGAACAGTCATTATCTTTCTGCAATAATTACAGTTAATTAGCTAAAATTTTGCCCATGATTAAGTTGTACATTTAGCGTAATTCTGAGAGTTCTAGTGGTCTTAGAAAGGTGTTTTGAGGTTTGTTTGGAAGGTGTTATCCTACTGGGAAAATGTAAGTCTTTTCACCAAAAGGGTATTTCATGACATTTATTTACCTTAAAAAAATGGAATGTTTGAAGCAAAATTTTGTCATTTACCATGATATTTATTATTCATTGTATTCTTTCATTCATCTTTTAATGTGTACTCGTACATTTATATAGAACAGTGCAACATCTTCCCTAAAACCGTGAGACCTCTCTCAGGTTGTTAAAGTAAAAAGAAGCTAAAATATGAAGTAAGGGTCATCATACAGACAATTGAAAACTATGCATCGAAATGCTTTCATTTAGTTTTCCGATATTTTTAAGAGTGTTAAATGGCATTCATGTATTTGAACACTATGGTGGGCTTTATGAGCTGTACTGACGGTATCTAGGAACTCTGACGTCACATCACCTGTTTTTCCTCAGATTCACCAAAAGGAAGGTATTTTTGGGAACATTATTTCAGTAATTGTTTACTTATGGGTAAAAAGAGTTATTCAAACATTCAGTGCTGTGATCAGAGTTGGAAAAACTTCCTGTGGCGTCAGAGCTCCTGAACTCTGACAGTATGGTCCATAAAGCCCACTGTGGAATTAAAATGTTTGAACGCCTTTAACTCCTTTCACAGAAATCTATAAAAATATAGTCCTGCATAGTTTTAAGTGGTCTATGTAGTGATGAATACTTCGAGCTTCAGAGATCTTTTCCTTTAAAGTGCTGGCTCATTTTTTTTAACCATTTGTTTTTGACCATATTTAACAGTTCGATAATTTAAATTGTTTTGGTTTTTTAATCGTCATGTGTCACTTTCAGGCCAACAGCGAAACAGTTACTGAAAACAGACTTCATCAAAAAAGCAAAAGTGAGTTTTGTGAGTCCAGTTGTTTATGCTCTCACGGCTAAGCAGTCTTGTGGTAGTTTGTGTTGTTTTACAATATATCACTTTCCACCAACATTATGCCACTTTTCTCCAACATTATGTCACTTTCTTTCAACATTATGTCACTTTCCACCAACATTATGTCACTTTCCACCAACATTATGCCACTTTCCACCAACATTATGTCACTTTCTTTCAACATTATGCCACTTTTCTCCAACATTATGTCACTTTCCTCCAACATTATGCCACTTTTCTCCAACATTATGTCACTTTTCCCCAACATTATGTCACTTCCCCCAACATTATACCACTTTCCACCAACATTATACCACTTTCCTCCAAAATTATGCCACTTTCCTCCAACATTATGTCACTTTCTTCCAACATTATACCACTTTGCTCCAACATTATGCCACTTTCCTCCCACATTGTCACTTTCTTCCAACATTATACCACTTTCCTCCAATATTATGTCACTTTCCCCCAACATTATGTCACTTTCTTCGAACATTATATACCGGCCCGGATAGCACAGTTGGTAGAGCGTCCGCTTCGGGACCCGTATCAGTATAATGGCTCAGGCGGGGCGGCTTACTTGCCTTCGGTAAGTCGTCTCAGTGAAGCAGCACTAAATAAAAGAGCGGTGGAAATCTGTCCTGCAACAAGGAGGCACATTACACGTGCATGCACCCTAAGGATTCCTTCGTCGTCATATGACTGAAAAATTGTTGAGTGCGACGTTAAACCCCAAGCACTCACTCACTGATTATACCACTTTCCTCCAACATTATGTCACTTTCCCCCAACATTATGCCACTTTCCTCCAACATATGCCACTTTTCTCCCTCATTATGCCACTTTTCTCCAACATTATGCCACTTTCTTCCAACATTATACCACTTTCCTCCAACATTATACCACTTTCCTCCAACATTATCTCTTCCCCCAACATTATCTCTTCCCCCAACATTATGCCACTTTCCTCCAACATATGCCACTTTTCTCCCTCATTATGCCACTTTTCTCCAACATTATGCCACTTTGCTCCAACATTATACCACTTTCCTCCAACATTATACCACTTTGCTCCAACATTATGCCACTTTGCTCCAACATTATGCCACTTTTCTCCTCATTATACCACTTTCCTCCAACATTTGCCACTTTTCTCCAACATTATGCCACTTTCCTTCATCATTATGTCACCTTCCTTCAACATTATGCCACTATAAACAAGTAAATGAACACATCTCTCCTGTCTTTATTACTGGGGTAGGGATTTGCTACAATAAACACATCACTCCTATCTTTATTACTGGGCTAGGGATTTGCTACAATAAACACATCACTCCTATCTTTATTACTGGGCTAGGGATTTGCTACAATAAACACATCTATCCTATCTGTATAACTGGACTGGGGATTTGCTACAATAAACACAACTCTCCTATCTTTATAAATGGGTTGGGGATTTACTACAATAAACACATCTCTCCTGTCTTTATAATTGGGCTTGGGATTTGCTACAATAAACACATCTCTCCTGGCTTTATAACTGAGATGGGGATTTGCTACAATAAACACATCTCTCCTGTCTTTATAACTGGGCTGGGGATTTGCTACAATAAACACATCTCACCTGTCTTTATAACTGAGATGGGGATTTGCTACAATAAACACATCTCCTATCTTTATAACTGGACTGGGGATTTGCTATAATAAACACATCTCTCCTGTCTTTATAACTGAGATGGGGATTTGCTACAATAAACACGTCTCCTATCTTTATAACTGAGATGGGGATTTGCTACAATAAACACATCTCTCCTGTCTTTATAACTGGGCTGGGGATTTGCTACAATAAACACATCTCACCTGTCTGTATAACTGGGATGGGGATTTGCTACAATAAACACGTCTCCTATCTTTATAACTGGACTGGGGATTTGCTACAATAAACACATCTCACCTGTCTGTATAACTGGGATGGGGATTTGCTACAATAAACACGTCTCCTATCTTTATAACTGGACTGGGGATTTGCTACAATAAACACATCTCACCTGTCTTTATAACTGAGATGGGGATTTGCTACAATAAACACATCTCTCCTGTCTTTATAATTGGGCTTGGGATTTGCTACAATAAACACATCTCTCCTGGCTTTATAACTGAGATGGGGATTTGCTACAATAAACACGTCTCCTATCTTTATAACTGGACTGGGGATTTGCTACAATAAACACATCTCTCCTATCTTTATAACTGGGCTGGGGATTTGCTACAATAAACACATCTCACCTGTCTTTATAACTGGGATGGGGATTTGCTACAATAAACACATCTCTCCTATCTTTATAACTGGACTGGGGATTTGCTATAATAAACACATCTCACCTGTCTTTATAACTGGGATGGGGCTCTGCTACAATAAACACGTCTCCTATCTTTATAACTGGACTGGGGATTTGCTATAATAAACACATCTCACCTGTCTATAACTGGGATGGGGATTTGCTACAATAAACACATCTCCTATCTTTATAACTGGACTTGGGATTTGCTACAATGAACACATCTCACCTGTCTTTTTAACTGGACTGGGGATTTGCTACAATAAACACATCTATCCTATCTTGATAACTGGGCTGGGGATTTACTGCATTATATCTGCTGGCAAATCACTAGTGGAAAAAAGATGTGTTAATGAAGTCCTCCTCCATGTCATTTTCAATTTTTTTTTTATTGTGTTTTTATTCTTTTCTTGTTTTTGTGTTTTTTTCAGGACCGGGCATATTTACAAAAGACGCTGTTAACAGAAGGTCCTCCTGTCAAACCTCAGAAGGTAACAACCCTCTAACGAATGGTTTCCTGGAAAGGTCTGCCAGCAACCTGCAGATGGGTGTATAAGTGATCTATTTTTGAGTACACTGTAAAATTTCAATCATCTACATAAAAAAATAAATTAAATAATGGTAAAGATAGTATGTTATTTGTAAAGTTTCTCCAAACTGTTAAAACAAGTTGGGATATGTAAAAGTTTGATTACGGTAGCAGCATTGCCTGTTATGAAGATTGCCCCAAGTCAGCCAAATAAACATACATATATAAGTGCAACATACTCGAGTATAGAGTTAAATAACATTAAATCAAACAAATACTGTATTTCACCTGAAATTTACCATTTTTAAGTGGCACATATGGCTTGCATCTGACTGATAAATCCACCTTTGAGGCCACATATGGGTTTTTGTTAACTTTGATTTATTTCTCATCAGAAAATGTTATTGAAGTTATTTTAGGGCCGTTGTGCACCTGAGAAAGTTCATTTTTACATCATCAGACGTCAAACAATAAATATAATGCGCATTACCAGCATTGCTATTAAAGGTTGCCCCTTGCCACAGGTGAAGCGTGTCCCTGGGTCGAGTGGGAGGTTACACAAGACCGAGGACGGTGGGTGGGAATGGTCAGACGATGAACTGGATGAGAACTCTGAGGAGGGAAAGAGAGCAGCGACGTCAGAGCGGGTAAGTAGGTCATGGGTCAGGGGTCATTGTTTAACAGACTGACCTTTGTGATGAACTAGGCTGAGAGCGACTGTGATCTCCAGTATGTGTGCACACTGACACACTGACCCTGGCACACTGACCCCTGTAGTGTGCTGTGCCAATCCTCAAGTTATTAGACATAGACATACGTGTAAGTTAGTAAATTCATGGACTTGTAACTTTACATAAAACATAACTACCATCAGCTACTTATGTGCAATATCTATTGCACTTATGGAAGATAGAAATTTTAAAATAATTAACTTTGATAGAGAAATGCAAACAAAAAAAAAAAACTATACCAAATGCCAGAAAAATTTTGGTGACCTTTCATGGAGAGTATATCATGTTACACCCAGGGAACACGTTTTAATGATTGCCTTTTAATGATTGGAGATTTTGTGTACACTTCAAAATTTTTGGGTGCAGATAGAGATTTTGTGTGTGCACTAAGGGTTTATTCTGCACAAAAAGATTTTGTTAGCACATATACATTGGTGTGCACATAAGGATTGTGTGCACACAGGGATGTGTGCACATGTAGATTGTGTGCACAAGTATTGGAGATCTCAGTTTTGGGCATTGAGTTTCTGCATATGTGTGACGTTGACAGTTTGTCTTATAATGGTAGATTAGCTTGTTTTACTCAAGATGTTGCTGTGATTGCATTGGCTTTCTTTTAAAGCCTGGGATTTGAGATGGTTTTTTTTCTCTTACATTCATCCAACTGATGCATGTGTTTGGAGTTGGTTTACCAGTTCAGAATATGGGAAGGTCTCTTCTTCCTTAATCTGTCATTTAACATTGAAATAATGAGGCTCTTCTGAAGGATAAGTTAAGAATAAGTATATAGCTCAACTTAACTCTTTAAAAATGCCATTTTATTGAAGTCTGATATTGTTTTTTTTTGTCCTTGTACTTGACTTTTTTTTCTTCAGGTAAGACTTTTAATGTCATAAACAAATAAAAAGGGTTTTTTGTTTGGTGGGGGAGGGGGGGGGGGGTCACATTAGCAGATTATTGGTAGGCATATTATCTCCACTCTTTATTGAAGACTTACTATAGTATCATTAATGGAGCATTTGAAACTAGAAAAACAAAAGGTCATGGTGGCCACATTGAGAGTGAAATTAGTAGGCCTCAGACCCCCATTAATTTTCCATGAGCGACAATGTTAACGTTTAGCCCTGTAGCTCAGTCCCAAACACCCCGTGGCCAGTAACCTTTGGTACATACCTGGCCCAGCCTGTGAGATGAAGCCATAAAAATCTTGACAAACATGTAGGTTGACCGTTAAAATCTGCACCTTTCTATGCTGGCAGCTGGGAGGGGTGCCTAGCAGTGCCAAGGGGACGTCATTCGCGGCCTCATCACCACCTATCTCCTTGTGTCCTCTCGCCCAGAATTTCAAACTTTCTTCATTAAAACTCATGCCTGCCCAAAGGTTAGACAGTTTTCATCATTTTGATACCAAGCATGCACCTGTACACCAAAAATGGCAGGCTGGCTGTGAAAAAAAGACTTTACACCCTAAAATACACAAAATTACTTTCGTCCCCCACGAAAAACAGAACTTGCAATAGGGTTCTGCATCCAATAGAGTATGACATAAGTGGCGACATCTGATGGACAGGGGGAAATACTCTTCCAATACTTGTTTTTCTCAAATGCTACAAGTTGTGAAAGAAAGACTCATCACATATTTATTTATTTATTTATTTATTTTATTGGTGTTTTACATACCTAAGAATATTTCCCTGATACGACAGTGTCCTCATCACATATGGACGCACTCAAAATCAGTCTTTGTCAATCTCTAGGCACAGAACATTACATCCAAGGAGGGGGGATTTTTTTAAAAATAATTCTTGGCATTTTAAAAGATTTATGAAAAGTACTATAAAAAGTGGAAAGAGAATGAACAAAGCTGATAAGGTTTTTTATACTTTCATCTGGAAGGCCACATCGTATGCTCAGCATGGAGAAATATAAACCTGTGTAAGCCTTTCCTGTATCCTTACAAGAGCCACACCAGGGGTCTCGAAACATTTGGGACTTACAGGCTCATACAGAAACAAATACCAACTTTTTCCAGTCATTTCCAAGTTTGCTTGGTTTGACGTCAAGCAGGAAGTACATTGCTCGTTGACCGAAAGCATAAGCAGAAACAACGCTGCGTTTTCAAACACGTTAGAGATCATTCCAGCAAAATTTTCCTTTCTCAACTTAGATATGCCTGATTTAACATTGCATTTATAAGGAATATTATGAACATGCATCATTCAAATCTATGAAAACAGTTAAAATTTTGCTTTTAGGACTTGTCAGGTACTTACATGTATGTAGACAGTGGCAGTCTTCAACGTATTATATATCTTTATTAAATGCTTTTGAACCTTGGTGTTATTATGTTCCATAAGGGAACATATAATTTTAAGAGTTTTGCACAATTTCTCTTGGAACTGAAGTAGCCCTCGGGAGAGTTAGACAGCATTGGAATCGTGGTAATGGCTTTCCAACACGTGCCTCAGAAGTGTGAGACAGATATCAGTCCATTCAGATTATCCCCAAGATATTTAAATAAAATCCACAAAACATGTAGGGTTTATCGTCAGTCAGCTGGGAGTAGGAAGTGACTGCTCTGGTGTCATCAGCATTTAAAGCGCCTGAAATTCTGAAATCTCATGTAAGCAGTATTTTTTTTTGCCTCTTATCTTGAGTTGTGATATACAAGAACATCAGTCAGCATTTTGAGGAACAAGGACCCCCATATCCTCAGCCATCTCAGCTCGCCTCTTAGCTTTTAAAAAAAAATGCAGAGCGCCCAAGATTGGCAGTCCTCATAATTTCAATGTTGCGTTGTTTTTGATCCAACAGGCTCGGAGAGTTGATCGCACCCAGTTAGATTTGTCATCGCCAGTCGTAAGGACATCCCCCTTCTATGTGTCTATGTGCATTTCCGTCTTTGTCGCTTTTTGTCGTTCGTTGTTGCATATATTGTTTTTGCCGCTAACCTGTGCACCATGATTCGTAATTCTACATAAACCACTGCCTGCTAACCTGACTAAAGACTTCACTGGTCATCTCACAACCTCATCCATGCCATATCATATCTGCCTTGCTCGTACATGTGTGTGTGAGGGTGATGCTCAGTTGTCCCACTAATATTCGGTTACGAGCCTTTCTGATTGGCTCCTCTTTAAGACTTTTCACCCTGCCTCCGTGCAGGGTGTACATTTAGATGTACCTGTAATTTTTGCAGCATTGATTTCATGCAGCTCAGCTTTGCTGCATGTACTTGTGTGTTTTATATGTTCAAAGATTTTGTGTCAAGATGTAGGCATTCTATTTTGCTATCGTTAGAATTGTCAATCTTTCTTCAGGGCATAGTTGAAATGTCTATATGTGTAAATGTATATATCTTTGTTAACCTGTGGTAACACTGTTTGTGGGCCCTTGGTGACAAGAAGTGGGTGATAGTGCTTACTGGGCTGTTTACCACTTGTCTTCCACCTATATCATGTACACTTCTGAGTGTGGTACATGGGAAAGTTCAGCAGTAACTTGCCAAAGGTCGGTGGTTTACCTCCAGCATGGTGATTTCCTCCTCCCTTTAAACTGACTGCTTTTATGTCACATGGAAGTGAAAAATTCTTCAGTATGGCATTAAGCAACAATCAGATTAATAAATAACGGACGTAATACTGCTAAAGCCTTTGCTCTTCAGTTAGACTTGCCACTTTGATTGTGGCGAGTACAGAGTACAGTGTATGGTTGATTGTATTTTGTTGCATATAATTAGAGTACTGCTGCAAATTGCAGAATTCTCAGTATGTGTATTTGTACATGTGTGCCGACAGCTTTTGTATGGTGTACAATGGTCAATTTCTCCTCAAGGTGTACATGTATAGCGTATTTAATAAATGTTTTTTGTAGTATATTATTGTAGTGTATTATTGCCAACTTGAAGTAATGGGTGCTCTGATAATTAAACCTTGAAGAGCACGTGAATGTAGTTTTTGAGATACATGTTGTTTTCATGGGATGTCAGGACAAGGATAGCCAGTGTCGTAATTCCTTAACCGTTTCGCATATGAAAGAGCAACTTTCAGTGCAATTTATGCAGGTTTTTAATTTGATTTTGGAGACAAAACTACATTGGTTGGGTTGGACAATTTCAGGGCTCTACAAAAGATATAATTTTGTCAGTCTATACAGAATAATGCCTTCAAAATATGCTCAGATAAACACCTTACAAACATGTGAAAAGGTTGAAGAATTACAGTATTAAAGGTTTTGTCGTTAGTGTAAAGAAGAACATGAATAGGGATTTCAGCTTACACTTGTGAATCCTAGACATTTACATACTGAGCATCAAAAAATGTGATGTTTGAAAACATGGTCGTCATCATAGCCCCACAACACTATTTAACTGTAACATTAGGATTAAGTTTCATATGTCAAGTTTTACGTTAAGTGAAAATGGATTTCCAAAAGCAACCCAATTTCTAGCCCTGGAATAACTGTGAAGATTCTGATGACACCGCTGTCCATCCGCACCATGGAATCTCCCCGCTGTGTGAGACTCACCAGTCCCTGGGGGGAAGGACAAAGACTACAAAACTTTCATTGAAATAAACCCCAAAATATTAAATATTAGTACATATTTTATTAAATTTGTTGGCGCCCTCTGAGTTTCCATCCACAGTGACCAATTTGTATCCTTATGGGCCAGTTCCTCCCAGCAGGTAACTCATAACTTAGCCTCCCACTGGCATGCAGATGATTTAGTGAGGCGCACCTTCACAACACAGCAGCGTTTAGTGTTCCAATGTCAGTCTGACAGTTGTAAAGCCTGGAAGGCATCGTTTAGCACTACTTCTCACGTGAACCTGGTAATATTCATTATAAAGTTATTTAGAGTGTTGGGGCCTCCCTGGCTCAGTCGGTTAAAGCGCTAGCGCAGCATAATGACCCAGGAGTCTCTCACCAATGCGGTCTCTGTGAGTTCAAGTCCAGCTCATGCTGGCTTGTTATAACATCTAACATCTGCAGGTAAATGTTGTAACATCTAACATCTGCAGGTAAATGTTATAACATCTTACATCTGCAGGTAAATGTTATAACATCTAACATCTACAGGTAAATGTTATAACATCTAACATCTGCAGGTAAATGTTGTAACATCTAACATCTGCAGGTAAATGTTATAACATCTTACATCTGCAGGTAAATGTTATAACATCTTACATCTGCAGGTAAATGTTGTAACATCTAACATCTACAGGTAAATGTTATAACATCTAACATCTACAGGTAAATGTTATAACATCTAACATCTACAGGTAAATGTTATAACATCTAACATCTACAGGTAAATGTTGTAACATCTAACATCTGCAGGTAAATGTTGTAACATCTAACATCTGCAGGTAAATGTTATAACATCTAACATCTACAGGTAAATGTTATAACATCTAACATCTACAGGTAAATGTTGTAACATCTAACATCTACAGGTAAATGTTGTAACATCTAACATCTGCAGGTAAATGTTGTAACATCTAACATCTGCAGGTAAATGTTATAACATCTACAGGTAAATGTTATAACATCTAACATCTGCAGGTAAATGTTGTAACATCTTACATCTGCAGGTAAATGTTATAACATCTTACATCTGCAGGTAAATGTTGTAACATCTAACATCTACAGGTAAATGTTATAACATCTAACATCTACAGGTAAATGTTATAACATCTAACATCTGTAGGTAAATGTTGTAACATCTAACATCTGCAGGTAAATGTTGTAACATCTAACATCTGCAGGTAAATGTTGTAACATCTAACATCTGCAGGTAAATGTTGTAACATCTAACATCTGCAGGTAAATGTTGTAACATCTAACATCTGCAGGTAAATGTTATAACATCTAACATCTGCAGGTAAATGTTATAACATCTAACATCTGCAGGTAAATGTTATAACATCTTACATCTGCAGGTAAATGTTATAACATCTTACATCTGCAGGTAAATGTTGTAACATCTAACATCTGCAGGTAAATGTTATAACATCTAACATCTACAGGTAAATGTTATAACATCTAACATCTGCAGGTAAATGTTATAACATCTAACATCTACAGGTAAATGATAACATTCATGGATTAATGAATAATTATTCTGTCATTCCCAAAGTCTCACTGTTTAACGTTGCTCGGAGAAAGAATTTAACACTACAAAATGTACATATGTAACAGTTTTTCATTGTTAATCTTTCATCATTTTTCTCAACTACCATTTGACCAGCAATACAATGAGTTCATCAGTGTTGTAATGAGTCATGATATGGTAACATTAATTGTTGGTCTGGCTTGCTCCACTGACTAATATTGGAATGAGAAATTATACAAAGCTTGTATAGCATATGTATACAGCCATATGTATACAGTCATATGTATACAGTCATATGTCTACAGTCATATGTCTACAGTCATGTATACAGGTCATATGTATACAGTCATATGTATACAGGTCATATGTATACAGTCATATTGTATGTTTAGTCACTCACCCTGATCTAAATAAGTGACGAATATTGGACTGAGAAATAACACTGGATGTTGTATAACATATGGATACATGTATAACTTGTACTTGATCATATTCATGATTTATAGTCATTCATGGAGTGTAAATCTGAATAATGATGCCAATATAGGTCGATATTTCAGTTTATTTCAAAATCAAACCTGATAGTTGTTTTGAACTAAGCCAGATTATCATTATTATTTGGGCTCTCTGGTTTCCTCCACCCATAATCCTGACCACAGTGAACAAATGTGTAAACACAGTATTTAGACAGCGATTAATCAGTCAGTCCAATTGAAATAGTTTTGTCATTTTCATTTCTAATACCCTCAGTAAAATTTACCCGCAGTAGACATGCACAGTGTGGTTGACCTCCCCTAAGTCCTCACCAAATTTGACCACTGACAGATTCGAACATAAGAAATGTGTTACTTGATCTACCCGGACAGGTTATTATGTAATGTGTATAAAGTTCATATGTGCCCCATACATGTACCGGGACAACGTATATTAAGTGTTGAAAATCTTATGAATCATGTTTTCAAAATGCGTTGAAATTAACCCTTTACTTGTTGAATTTGTTGAGGATTTATGGTAATTCTAACTCCAGTACCCCCAACACAGAAATGTCTTCACACCAGTAGCACCAAGCCCTACCTGCTTTACTTTAAAATGCTAACCCTATAATGTAATAGAAATGTTCAGTAAAGCTAAGTTGTCTTAGGCTAGTGAATCTGTGCAGGTCTACATGTACTCAACTCTAGGGTATGACTTGATTTTTAATGTTGTAGCAACTTTGTGTTTTATGTATGTGATATGTATGTACACAATGTATTAGCTGTCACAAGGTATCCAGGCGTATCATTACATTGTTGATAATCTTCTCCTGAACATTATTTCTCATGATTTCTCCTTGTTTTTTTTGTTTTTTTCTTCATTTTAACAGTCACCTCGTGTCAGAAATTCCCCAGCGGTAAGTAAGAAATCAGATTTTCTGTATGCACATATAACATGAAGATTGGAATATTCTGTTTCTCCATGTAATATCACGTATGTACCAGATTTAAAGTGAAAGAAAACAAACAAGTGAAGCTTACAAAGCTACTTTTATGTATTTATTAATTTAGTTATTTGAATTCTAATTTCACTGAATAAATTATATTTGGGTTTCATACATCTCTGGTTAAACCAGCGACAGCGAAAGCTTGTCCTGTGAGTCTTCACTTCATACCGGGTTTGCTGTGTACCAATGCTAAAGTAGCTACAGTAGTCTGTTATAGGCTTATGAGGAAACAAGTCAATTTCTCAAGAAATTCTCCCAAAGGTTAAATTGATAGTTGAAAGACTTGGTCCACATCACTGACATTCATTATTATGAAATATGATCTATCTTAAGACTATTGTACACGTAGAATAAAAGCATTTGACCCAGGGGCCTCTGACCAATGTTGTTGCTGGGAGTTCAAAACCAGCTCATGCTGGCTTGCTCTCCAGTTGTACGTGGGAAGGTCTGCCACCAACTAAAATATTCTTGAACATGTCATGAAATTCCAGTCAGATAAATAAAGAAATAAATAAATAAGTTAGTTTGTTCAAATATTTTACATTACATGTACAAATAGGTGACTGCATAATATGGTTATTGATTTCTTCTGGTGTGTTAGCAGTTTCCAGACTTTGAAGGGCAAAAGGGCCAGTCTGAAGCTCCCTCTGGTGGACAAGGTGATCAAGGGAGCTTATCCAGTCAGCTCTCCCAACCCTCGACAGGCACAGCTCAAGAGCCAAGTGTACCCTCTGTTCCTGAAGAGCCCACCCCCGCAGACAAACCAGCGGCTCAGCCTCAACCTCAGAAAGAGGTAGGTTACCATGGTGACAGCATCCTAGCCGTAGCTGTACCACCAAATTTTTTCTCTGTAAAGATGAGGAGACATTCAATGATGTGATTTGAATCGGTCGTGTTTGATTTGTCAGGAAGCAGCACCTCGGGTATGTACGTGTGGTGTTTGCCCCTGGGCACCACTGTGTTTTTCTCTACCCATAAACCTTTCACTGCTAATCACTCTGCTGATACTGATACCATACACATGTAGTTCAAAGGGATCATAAGCCTGAGATGACTCTGAGTCGGTAACATCCCAGTAGTAATCCTAACTTAAAAGCCACACCTTTTTGTGTGAAATGATTGCAAGCTATGATAGCCGTAATTTACAATCAAAAATTGTTAACTTCGCCTAAATCTGGAACTAAAATCAAATTTAGCTGAGTTATAAGGTAGCCACAGCTTTTGTCCATCATCCAGCGGTAAACTGGAAAACCATGACATAAGTGAAATGTTCCTCAGTATGGCATTTATCTCTCATCCAATAAATAAATAAATAAATAAATAAATACTTTATGCTGTGTTTTTCTGTCTTTGTATTCTCCATGTCAGTGTATTAAAGTTTCTTCATTTTCATTTCCCAGGGCTCCCAAGAAGAAGTCAATGTCTCTTCCATAAATCTGGTTTTACGATTAAGGTAATTTGACTGTCTACTTTGTTACACTTTAACCAGTCAGCCTTCACCCTAACCAAAAAGGACTCTTCCATAAATCTGGTTTTACGATTAAGGTAATGTGACAGTCTACTTTGTTACACTTTAACCGGTCAGTCTTCACCCTAACCAAAAAAGGAGGAAGGAGTAAATCCAATATTTATTTTTTATTATTTTTATCCAATATTTTACTGCAGGAACTCTTTGACAGTTGCTGTAGGATGAAAACATATCACTTCAGACAACAAATATCTGTGAATGGCAAAGAATATAATCAAAGCATTTTTAATAGCTTTTGAAATAAAGCTTTTTAAATAGCTTTTAAACAGTATACAAACATATACACTATGAACTATAAACAACAGGTAAAAATGTGTTTTTATTATAAAAATAAAACATGTTCAAATATAAAATGTTTCAAAAGAGCTACCTCGCTTTGCAAATCTGGCAGTGGCTTGAATGACATAGCTCGGAGAAGGAAGGTCTTTATGAAACAGTTTTTCTTATGCCAATCAGTACTCAGTCTTATCCAAAACGTACACGACTGTCACTGGATATTGCTTTCATGTTGGTTTACTGTTCGCTGTATGATTCAAGTACAAGGTGTGCGTGATTGTGATATTGTCTTAGTATTTAAGAATGTTTCACAATTGGTCATGTTTTAATAGGTGGGGTGTGGGATGGGGTAGAGACAGAGAGTCAAGGGCAGTTGCTTAATGGGTTTTCGCAGAAAATATGTATCCCTTGTCCCCTTCTTCATTTTCTGCATTCTTTTTCAGAAATGAGAAAAAGGAATTAAACGATATAAAATTTGACTTCACACCTGGGCAAGGTAAGTGGTTTGTTGGTTTTCCACCATGTGACAGCAGGTCTTTTTGAGCTTTCAAACAGTTTTGAACATTTTTAGTTTTTTGTTAAGATTACTTTTATATACATCTGTATACAATTACATTAAACTGGTCTTTATTTTACACAACAACAAATTTAAGCAGACAATATTTGCTGGGTTCTCCTATCACCTGTCTGGGAATACTTCAAGTCTAAGGCACACATTTGGACAGGGTGCACACATTTGGACAGGGTGCACACATTTGGACAGGGTCTGTCTTCTTGTTGATTTATATGATTTGTGTTTTACACATACTAAAGAATATTTGACTTAAATACGACAGGACTTCAGCCGAGAACTATAGCTTATATTCATAAGATTTTCCCGATGACCTTATTCATAATCTGTCTGAAGATCACTGAATGTTCAGAATTCTCTGACTTTACCCTAGGGCACATTATGCGTTGGTTCCTAGTTTCAGGTGTTGGTTGGGGTGGGGGTGGGGCTGGGTGTGGATGTCAGGTGGTGTGGGTTACTTAATACCTTTGGGTATGGATGTCAGGTGTTGTGGGCTACTTAATACCTTTGGGTGTGGATGTCCGGTGGTGCGGGTTACTTAACACCTTTAGGTGTGGATGTCTGGTGGTGTGGGTTACTTAACACCTTTAGGTGTGGATGTCGGGTGGTGTGGGCTGCTTAACACCTTTGGGTGTGGATGTCGGGTGGTGTGGGTTGCTTAACACCTTTGGGTGTGGATGTCCGGTGGTGCAGGTTACTTGACACCTTTGGGTGTGGATGTCGGGTGGTGTGGGCTGCTTAACACCTTTGGGTGTGGATGTCAGGTGGTGTGGATGTCGGGTGGTGTGGGTTACTTAATACCTTTGGAGGTGGATGTCAGGTGGTGTGGGTTACTTAATACCTTTGGAGGTGGATGTCCGGTGGTGTGGGTTAATTAACACCTTAAGGTGTGGATGTCGGGTGGTGTGGGCTGCTTAACACCTTTGGGTGTGGATGTCGGGTGGTGTGGGTTGCTTAACACCTTTGGGTGTGGATGTCCGGTGGTGCAGGTTACTTAACACCTTTGGGTGTGGATGTCGGGTGGTGTGGGCTGCTTAACACCTTTGAGTGTGGATGTCCGGTGGTGTGGGTTTCTTAACACCTTTGGGTGTGGATGTCGGGTGGTGTGGGTTGCTTAATACCTTTGGAGGTGGATGTCCGGTGGTGTGGGTTACTTAACACCTTTGGGTGTGGATGTCGGGTGGTGTGGGTTACTTAACACCTTTGGGTGTGGATGTCGGGTGGTGTGGGCTGCTTAATACCTTTGGAGGTGGATGTCCGGTGGTGTGGGCTGTTTAACACCTTTGGGTGTGGATGTCAGGTGATGTGGGTTACTTAACACCTTTGGGTGTGGATGTCGGGTGGTGTGGGTTACTTAATACCTTTGGGTGTGGATGTCGGGTGGTGTGGGCTGCTTAACACCTTTGGGTGTGGATGTCCGGTGGTGCAGGTTACTTAACACCTTTGGGTGTGGATGTCGGGTGGTGTGGGCTGCTTAACACCTTTGGGTGTGGATGTCAGGTGGTGTGGGTTACTTAATACCTTTGGGTGTGGATGTCGGGTGGTGTGGGTTACTTAATGCCCTTGGAGGTGGATGTCGGGTGGTGCGGGTTACTTAACACCTTTAGGTGTGGATGTCAGGTGGTGTGGGTTACTTAATACCTTTGGGTGTGGATGTCGGGTGGTGTGGGTTACTTAACACCTTTGGGTGTGGATGTCGGGTGGTGTGGGCTGCTTAACACCTTTGGGTTTGGATGTCCGGTGGTGCAGGTTACTGAACACCTTTGGGTGTGGATGTCGGGTGGTGTGGGCTGCTTAACACCTTTGGGTGTGGATGTCAGGTGGTGTGGGTTACTTAATACCTTTGGGTGTGGATGTCGGGTGGTGTGGGTTACTTAATACCTTTGGAGGTGGATGTCCGGTGGTGTGGGTTACTTAACACCTTTGGGTGTGGATGTCCGGTGGTGGAGGTTACTTAACACCTTTAGGTGTGGATGTCGGGTGGTGTGGGCTGCTTAACACCTTTGGGTGTGGATGTCAGGTGGTGTGGGTTACTTAATACCTTTGGGTGTGGATGTCGGGTGGTGTGGTTTACTTAATACCTTTTGAGGTGGATGTCGGGTGGTGCGGGTTACTTAACACCTTTGGGTGTGGATGTCAGGTGGTGTGGGTTACTTAATACCTTTGGGTGTGGATGTCGGGTGGTGTGGGTTGCTTAATACCTTTGGAGGTGGATGTCGGGTGGTGCGGGTTACTTAACACCTTTGGGTGTGGATGTTGGGTGGTGTGGGTTGCTTAATACCTTTGGAGGTGGATGTCCGGTGGTGTGGGTTACTTAACACCTTTGGATGTGGATATCCGGTGGTGCAGGTTACTTAACACCTTTGGGTGTGGATGTCGGGTGGTGTGGGCTGCTTAACACCTTTGGGTGTGGATGTCAGGTGGTGTGGGTTACTTAATACCTTTGGGTGTGGATGTCGGGTGGTGTGGGTTACTTAATACCTTTGGGTGTGGATGTCTGGTGGTGTGGGTAACTTAACACCTTTGGAGGTGGATGTCCGGTGGTGCGGGCTACTTAACACCTTTGGGTGTGGATGTCAGGTGGTGTGGGCTGCTTAACACCTTTGGGTGTGGATGTCAGGTGGTATGGGTTACTTAACACCTTTGGGTGTGGATGTCCGGTGGTGTGGGTTACTTAATACCTTTGGAGGTGGATGTCCGGTGGTGCAGGTTACTTAATACCTTTGGAGTTGGATGTCCGGTGGTGTGGGCTGTTCAACACCTTTGGAGGTGGATGTCCGGTGGTGTGGGTAACTTAACACCTTTGGGTGTGGATGTCCGGTGGTGTGGGTTACTTAACACCTTTGGGTGTGGATGTCCAGTGGTGTGGGCTGCTTAATACCTTTGGAGGTGGTGCGGGTTACTCAATACCTTTGGAGGTGGATGTCCGGTGGTGTGGGTAACTTAACACCTTTGGGTGTGGATGTCCGGTGGTGTGGGTTACTTAACACCTTTGGGTGTGGATGTCCGGTGGTGCGGGTTACTTAACACCTTTGGGTGTGGATGTCGGGTGTTGTGGGCTGCTTAACACCTTTGGGTGTGGATGTCAGGTGGTGTGGGTTACTTAATAACTTTGGTGGTGGATGTCAGGTGGTGTGGGTTACTTAACACCTTTGGGTGTGGATGTCAGGTGGTGTGGGTTACTTAACACCTTTGGGTGTGAATGTCCGGTGGTGCGGGTTACTTAACACCTTTGGGTGTGGATGTCCGGTGGTATGGGTTACTTAACACCTTTGGGTGTGGATGTCAGGTGGTGTGGGTTACTTAATACCTTTGGAGGTGGATGTCAGGTGATGTGGGTTACTTAATACCTTTGGAGGTGAATGTCCGGTGGTGTGGGTAACTTAACACTTTTGGGTGTGGATGTCAGGTGGTGTGGGTTACTTAACACCTTTGGGTGTTGATGTCGGGTGGTGTGGGCTGTTTAACACCTTTGGAGGTGGATGTCCGGTGGTGCAGGTTACTTAACACCTTTGGGTGTGGATGTCGGGTGGTGTGGGTTACTTAACACCTTTGGGTGTGTATGTCCGGTGGTGTGGGTTACTTAACACCTTTGGGTGTGGATGTCAGGTGGTGTGGGTTACTTAACACCTTTGGGTGTTGATGTCGGGTGGTGTGGGCTGTTTAACACCTTTGGAGGTGGATGTCCGGTGGTGCAGGTTACTTAACACCTTTGGGTGTGGATGTCGGGTGGTGTGGGTTACTTAACACCTTTGGGTGTGGATGTCCGGTGGTGTGGGTTACTTAACACCTTTGGGTGTGGATGCCGAGTGGTGTAGGTTACTTAATGCCTTTGGGTGCGGATGTCAGGTGGTGTGGGTTACTTAATACCTTTGGAGGTGGATGTCTGGTGGTGTGGGTTACGTAATACTCTGCCGGGTTTCGCCCATCATAATGCTGGTCGCCGTCGTATAAGTGAAATATTCTTGAGTATGGCATAAAAGTATGGCATAAACTAATACGTTCGACCAGTATAACATAAGCAATTAAATCTATGGGTCAACTGTGAAATGTCTTGTGTTACAGACACGTCAGACAGTGTGTCTCGCGAGCTGGTGGAGGCAGGATTGGTGGACGGCAAGGATATGATTGTGGGTAAGTCAAATGTGCCCCTGTAGAATATGAGCCATACACCCCCAACCCCCTCAAAATGCCATGCCTCTGTAATATCTGTTTTTATGGCCGAGGGATACATTTAGATATACACAGCCAGGAGAGGGAATTATGTACTTGATATTCAGAATCTGGCTGTTCAGTAGTGTGTTAAAATGTCCTAAACCATAATGTCTTAAAGCTAGTCGTAGACTGACCTTGTAACTCAGTAGCATCTTGGAACATCTGAAAGCAGTTTGGGGGCGTCCAGTCAGGCTGTGTTTTAACTCATCTACCTGGGCTTGTGATTTCTGACAATTCTGCAGTTACCTGGATCATGATGTTCTACAGCGTAAACCATCCAGCAACCGTAGATTTTTAAATCCTTTATCAAGAGTCTGGTCTTCGCAATCCTATGGGTTGGGCTGTGGCTTTAAAATAGGAAATTTGTCAGGTGACTAGTAAAGGTGAAGGTCAGTGGTTTACTCCAGGCAGTCTGATTTATTTATTTATTTGATTGGTGTTTTACGCCGTACTCAAGAATCCAGGCAGCCTGAATTTCCTCCAACCATAACACTGACTGCCGTCGTAGAAGTGAAATTTTCTGAAGTCCGCTGTTAAAACCTGTTTGAATGGAATATGGCAGAGTACAAATAGGAGGTGCAAATAAACACTATAATAATGCACAAATGATAATCGTATGGGAAGGTAATGAAGGTAGTTGTTATTCAGACTTTTCAGAAATCTGTCAATTTTTTTTTTATTTTTAATACATGTTTTAAAAGAAATGTAAATCAAAATCACTGATTTTATGCTCACTTTTAAGCTTTATATTTTCATTGTATGAACGAAATGTTTTTCTTTTCAGTGGCTGCCAATTTACAAAAAATATTGGATAGCTATCCAGAAAACAAAAGTCTAGTGTTTGGTTTGGTGAGTTATTGATATTTACACCTCAGTCACATACATTATTAACATGCTTGTGACTCCTGTACTGACAATGACCATCGACTTGCGACTCATGCACTGACAATGACCAACGACTTGTGACTCCTGTACTGAAAATGACCAATGACTTCTGACTCCTGTACTGACAATGACCAACAACTTGCGACTCATGTACTGACAATGACCAACGACTTCTGACTCTTGTACTGACAATGACCAATGACTTCTGACTCCTGTACTGACAATGACCAGTGACTTGTGACTCCTGTACTGCTAGTGACCAATGACTTGTGACTCCTGTACTGAAGATGACCAATAACTTGTGACTCCTGTACTGACAGTGACCAACGACTTGTGACTCCTGTACTGACAATGACCAACAACTTGTGATTCCTGTACTGACCATGACCAACAACTTGTGACTCCTGTACTGACAGGGACCAACGACTTGTGACTCCTGTACTGACAAATACCAACCACTTGTGACTTCTGTACTGACAATGACCAACAACTTGTGACTCATGTACTGACAATGACCAACGACTTGTGACTCCTGTACTGACAATGACCAACGACTTGTGACTTTTGTACTGACCATGACCAACGACTTGTGATTCCTGTTCTGACAATGACCAATGACTTGTGACTCCTGTACTGACAGGGACCAATGACTTGTGACTCCTGTACTGACAGTGACCAATGACTTGTAACTTCTGTACTGACAATGACCAGTGACTTGTGACTCCCTTCTGTCTCAATAGATAACATGTACTGGCAATGACCAACGACTTGTAACTCCTGGCTGTCTCAGTAGATAACATGTACTGGCAATGACCAGCGACTTGTGACTCCTGGCTGTCTCAATAGATAACATCTGCTGGCAATGACCAGCGACTTGTGACTCCTGGCTATCTCAATAGATAACATGTACTGGCAATGACCAACGACTTGTGACTCCCTTCTGTCTCAATAGATATCACATTATTAATGTCAATGGGTTTACTTTTGCATTGTACACATAATATAAACTGAATTGTATGGTATTTTCTTGTGAAGTATGTGTGTGAAGGATTTGTAGGGGCTGTGGTTGAGTGGTCATATCATTTCTATGTTTGGGTTAGATCATTATCTACTGGATTAGAGGAACCTGGATTCAAATCCAATCCAAGTTGAATGTAAGGCTTTTGTGTTCTGAAATTTTGAAGTAACCTTAAATAATCTTGAATATTAGTGAAAACTGTGATCAGTCAATAGGTCAGATAATTTGGTACAGTGTGATTTGTTGTTATGAGCTATACAGTGTAAAGACTAATTAGATTTTGTGTGAATGAGTACAACAGTTGTTGCCAAATTCCTTATCGTTTTCATTTTATCAGCTTCTAAGCATCATTTTTGAAAAGTTTCATTGGCTGCCATGAAAACACCTAATATATACATGTAGATGTTTACTTGTATCCTACAGTGCTGTAGTCGCTTTGAGTTCAAGTCCAGCTCTTGCTGCCTTCTTCTCCGGCCATATGTGGGACGGTGACTCTGCCAGCAACCTGTTGGGTGTAGCCTGGATTCCTCCCTCCATAATGAGGGCTTCCTCTCGTATTAGTGAAATATTCTTGAGAACACTCCAACCAGATAAATCAGAATAAATAAATTCTGCAATGCAGTTTTGATTGAAATGTTTTCTAGGAGAATTTCTGTAGCCAGCAAGCGGTTTACCTCTAGCCAGCCAGTGGTTTACATCTAGCCAGCCAGTGGTTTCCCTGTAGCCAGCCAGTGGTTTGCCTGTAGCCGGCGAGTGGTTTGCCTGTTGCCGACCTGTGGTTTGCCTCTAGGCAGCCTGTGGTTTGCCTGTTGTCAGCCTGTGGTTTGCCTCTAGCTGGCCAGTGGTTTGTCACTAGCCAGCCAGTGGTTTGCCTCTAACCAGGAAGTGGTTTGCCTCTAGCCGGCCTGTGGTTTGTCTTTAGCCGGCCAGTGATTTGCCTCTAGCCAGCCTGTGGTTTGCCTCTAGCCAGCCAGTGTTTTTCCTCTAGACAACCAGTAGTTTGCCTCTAGAGAGACTGTGGTTTGCCTCTAGACAACCAGTGGTTTGCCTCTAGATAACCAGCTTGCCTCTAGCTGGCCTGTGGTTTGCCTCTAAACAACCAGTGGTTTGCTTCTAGACAACCAGTGGTTGCCTCTAGACAGCCTGTGGTTTGCCTCTTGCCAACCAGTGGTTTGCCTCTAGACAGACTGTGGTTTGCCTCTAGAGACACTGTGGTTTGCCCCTAGACAACCAGTGGTTTGCCTCTAGATAACCAGAGGCTTGCCTCTAGCCGACCTGTGGTTTGCCTCTAGACAACCTGTGGTTTGCCTCTAGCCAACCAGTGATTTGCCTCTAGACAGACTGTGGTTTGCCTCTAGACAGACTGTGGCTTGCCTCTGAATGGTACTAGTGGAGTGTTAAATGTCTGCTAGTGACTAGGTGTGGTGTGTTTGATCTAGGGGCTGTGCAAGTGAGAACATTCAGCCACGTTGAGAGTTGAAATGCATTTTCATGCTTGTGTCTGTCTTTTTCAGAACTCTGGTTGCCAACCGAATGACGCCCCAGATGACAAATGTTTAATAGGATATGCCCAGTTAACAATAAGCGAGCCTCCTGCCCCTGGTGCCCCAGCTATGCAGTCCTAAAAGAGTTCCCCGACCCCACCCTCCAACCCTTAATCATTATAACCTGTGTACAATAACCCTTATCCTACACCTGACCAAAACACATGCTAACACTGGTTAATTGTGTATTTTAATAACAAAACTGAAATTAAGTTCACCCCTGATAATGAAGTGGTCCGTTCCACTGACCCTTATCAGTCAGTGAAATCAGGGTCCCAGACCTACTGGTTGATCCATTTACGAAACAGGGGATGTGTGACCTTGATTGTGTCCTGATTGTATTTCTTGTTTTGTTGTACTATAATTCTTGTATATATAATATGGGATTGTTATGAATTGTACTGTTCAGTAAGATACCAACATGTATGTGAATTTTAAAGACTGTACTTCTAGAAGTAGCTGATTAAGTATTATTATTGTGAAATGTTAAATGATATATGTCATGTATTAGTCCAAGAGAGTACTGTTATGTATTAGTGCGGAGTGTAGAAACCAATCTGTGACTAGAGGGACTAGGGAATTCTTAGAGCTTGTGGCCACTCAGGGGAAATTCACATGGGCTTTGTCTCCACTCCCGGGGATTCTGGAGAAATTCTCATAGATTGTGACCACTCTGGGGAAATTCCTAGGGACTTCGTGTCATCTCTAGGAAAATTTGTTGTCTTTCCTGGAGAAATCACATGTATTGGTTGACCATTCTGTTGATGTTTCCATGCACCTTGTGCTCAGTCTTGAGAAAATTCCTAGACACTATTCATTCTGTAACCACCTGGAAAATTCCCAGTGACCTTGTGTCCACTCTGGGGAATTTTGTCTGATTGGGGTCCATTCTGGGGAAATTCTTGTAGAATGTGTGGCCACTAAAGGGAAATTCTTTTAAAATGTGTGGCCACTCAAGGGAAATTCTTTTATAGTGTGTGGCCATTCAAGGGAAATTCTTTTAAAATGTGTGGCCCACTGAAGAGAAATACATGTAGAATGTCTACTCAAGGGAAATTCCAGGGGATTTGTGCTCTTTATGGGGAAAATCTCATGGATTATGACCACTGTGGGGAAATTCACAGGAGGCGTGTGTCCACTGTTATTCAATGGAACCTTGTGGTCGCCCTGGGAAGAATTCTGAGGGACCTTGTGGTCACTGGGGAGAATTCTGAGGGACCTTGTGGTCACTGGGGAGAATTCTGAGGGACCTTGTGGTCACTCTGGAAAGAATTCCTAGGAACCCTATGGTCACTCTGGGAAGAATTCCTAGATACCCTGTGATCACTCTGGGGAGAATTCCTAGGGACCTTGTGGTCACTCTGGGAAGAATTCCTAGGGACCTTGTGGTCACTCTGAGAAGAATTCCTAGGGACCTTGTGGTTACTCTGGGATGAATTCCTAGGGACCTTGTGGTCACTCTGGGAAGAATTCCTAGGGACCTTGTGGTCACTCTGGGAAGAATTCCAAGGGGCCTTGTGGTCACTCAGGGAAGAATTCCAAGGGGCCTTGTGGTTACCCTGAGAAGAATTCCTAGGGACCTTGTGGTCACTCTGAGAAGAATTCCTAGGGACCTTGTGGTTACTCTGGGATGAATTCCTAGGGACCTTGTGGTCACTCTGGGAAGAATTCCTAGGGACCTTGTGGTCACTCTGGGAAGAATTCCAAGGGGCCTTGTGGTCACTCTGGGAAGAATTCCAAGGGGCCTTGTGGTCACCCTGAGAAGAATTCCTAGGGACCTTGTGGTCACACTGGGAAGAATTCCTAGGGACCTTGTGGTCACTCTGGGAAGAATTCCCAGGGGCCTTGTGGTCACTCTGGGAAGAATTCCAAGGGGCCTTGTGGTCACCCTGAGAAGAATTCCTAGGGACCTTGTGGTCACACTGGGAAGAATTCCTAGGGACCTTGTGGTCACTCTGGAAAGAATTCCTAGGGACCTTGAGGATTCCAAGGGGCCTTGTGGTCACCCTGAGAAGAATTCCTAGGGACCTTGTGGTCACACTGGGAAGAATTCCTAGGGACCTTGTGGTCACTCTGGGAAGAATTCCTAGGGACCTTGTGGTCACTCTGGGATGAAGTCCTAGAGACCTTGTTTTCGCTGTGGAAAGAATTCCTAGGGACCTTGTGGTCACTCTGGGAAGAATTCCTAGGGACCTTGTGGTCATTCTGGAAAGAATTCCTAGAGACCTTGTGGTCACTGGGAAGAATTCCTAGGGACCTTGTCACTCTGGGAAGAATTCCTAGGGACCTTGTGGTCACACTGGGAAGAATTCCTGGGAACCTTGTCACTTTGGGAAGAATTCCTAGGGACCTTGTGGTCACTCTTGGAAGAATTCCTAGGGACCTTGTGGTCACTCTTGGAAGAATTCTTAGGGACCTTGTGGTCACTCTTGGAAGAATTCCTAGAGACCTTGTGGTCACTCTGGGAAGAATTCCTAGGGACCTTGTGGTTACTCTGGGAAGAATTCCTAGGGACCTTGTGGTCACTCTTGGAAGAATTCCTAGGGACCTTGTGGTCACTCTGGGAAGAATTCCTAGGGACCTTGTGGTCACTCAGGGAAGAATTCCTAGAGACCTTGTGGTCACTCTGGGAAGAATTCCTAGGGACCTTGTGGTTACTCTGGGATGAATTCCTAGGGACCTTGTGGTTACCCTGGGAAGAATTCCTAGGGGCCTTGTGGTCACTCAAGGAAGAATTCCAAGGGGCCTTGTGGTTACCCTGAGAAGAATTCCTAGGGACCTTGTGGTCACTCTGAGAAGAATTCCTAGAGACCTTGTGGTTACTCTGGGATGAATTCCTAGGGACCTTGTGGTCACTCTGGGAAGAATTCCTAGGGGCCTTGTGGTCACTCTGGGAAGAATTCCAAGGGACCTTGTGGTCACTCTGGGCAAATTCCCATGGGCCTTGTGACCACTGTACGGAAATTCGCACAGACATAGTGACAGTTCCGGGGAAGTGTGCCCACTATGTGAAATTTGCTGGGAACTGTCCATTCTGCGAAAACTTCCTTGGCTATTTAGTGTGCTAACCATGCGATATGTGCTCATCTGAGACTCTGTCATTGTCTATATATTATGATTATATCCGGGTTTTGAGTTTTGTTCCAAGGGCTGCTTGGATTCAGAAGTAAAGCTTTATTATACAGCGATCAGGAATCTTGTCTTTTCTTAAGCTGAACCATTTGTGCTATTATGGCTCTAGCGTCTATATGACACTCCATATCATTAATATAAATTAAGAAATGAAACTGAACCTTGTTGTCCGTTTTCATATAAATAGAGTATATATGTCCTGTTTACAAAGAATCTAGAACATATAGTAGCCTACCAAACATGCCGAATTGTAGAAATAGCACAACTGGTTAGTGACGTATATAAAACCATAATTCCAGTAATATCAAAATTATACTATTTGTGTGACTACTAATATAATATTATGGTACTAGTTTGACAAATGGTCGCAGGTGACTTACCCTCGAAGTTCCGTTCTGAAAATTTTAAGATTTTCTTGTTGTTACCTTGATGAAAATGCTGCAGCAACCTGTGGATGGTCGTGGGTTCCCTCCCACCATAATGCTGGCCGCCGTCGTATAAGTGAAATATTCTTGAGTACGGCGTAAAACACAAATGAAATAAAGTCCAGCACAGGAGTCCACCTGATACTGGGACTGTTTGTCCGCAATCTGCGGATGATCGTCAATTTAACGGCTTCCTCCGACCATAATGTTGGCCACCGTCGTATAAGTCAAATATTGTTGAATACGCGTAAAACATAAATCTAATAAATAAATAAGCGTAGGGGTCTAACTTATCCATATCGTTAGCCCACTGTAGAGTCAGGTCTGTAAAAGTATGTATGAATGAACGAATGAATATGGTTTCACGTCACATCGGCAATATTTCAGCCATGTCGGGGCGAGAACAAGTTTTAAACAGGAGTTAGTAAATGGTTTTCCACGTGACGATGAGAACATCCATAATAAACAACAATAGACGGATGTGTTAATAACTAGATAAAGGATATTTTAGATATAATCTTAAAGAACAAGATATTATCTAGAAATGTATAAATGATCCATATAATGATGGAACGCCACTGGGAAGTTAGAGCCTATGTGACCTGAATCCGCGTGCATCTCAACACAGTTTGCGGATTAAGGTCTATATGATCGGATTGCCTCATGGGTCTCATTTATATCCCTAACGCTTACCTGTTAGCTGAAACCGCTTTTGTGACCCATTTGACCGACAGGATGAGGAAAGACGTGCCCCAGAATATTTCTGATCGATCGGCATGTAAGAAATGGGCTCGGAGATGACCCGTTTAGCTCGCAGCAAAAAAAAAAAAGATATACAAAGACGTACAACATGAAGAGGAAACCCAAATCAGCGACGACAGTTTTACACAGCTGGCCATTGGTCACACGTAACCTGTCAAATATTCCCCTCTGTCAATTTTCCTCAGTTATAGATGAGTATTATTTTTTTCTTATACCTCTTGTCCATTTACCTCCGTTATAGACGGGTATTATTCTGTTTTTATACCTCTTGTCAATTTTACTCAGTTATAGAAGGATACTATTCTGTTCTTATACCTCTTGTCAATTTACCTCGGTTATAGAAGAGTATTATTCTGTTCTTATACCTCTTGTCAATTTACCTCAGTTATAGAAGGATACTATTCTGTTCTTATACCTCTTGTCAGTTTACCTCCGTTATAGAAGAGTATTATTCTGTTCTTATATCTCTTGTCAATTTACCTCCGTTATAGAAGAGTATTATTCTGTTCTTATACCTCTTGTCAATTTACCTCAGTTATAGAAGGATACTATTCTGTTCTTATACCTCTTGTCAGTTTACCTCCGTTATAGAAGAGTATTATTCTGTTCTTATATCTCTTGTCAATTTACCTCCGTTATAGAAGGGTATTATTCTGTTCTTATACCTCTTGTCAATTTACCTCCGTTATAGAAGGGTATTATTCTGTTCTTATCTGAATTATAGGTGAAAGAATGGTGTGTATTAGACGTCACTGGTCTAGAAATCCTCAAATGATGTGTTGTTGTCACATCAAACAAAAAATAACATGGCAGTAGTCAGAAGACCGAAGTAATAATAATATTTAAAAAAAAAACATAATTGATAATTATGGTCGGTTTCCTCCACTTATAAAACTGATAGTTATCATATTTAAAGGAAAGGTACAGATCAAAAAACGAATTAATACCATAATCAGTGAACCCCGATTGGGAAACAGGTAGGAATCTTGCTTACATCTGGATTATCCTAACTTTCTAACTAAGCAATGATCTGAATCTATGCGTCGAAACAGACATTCGCATACCAATCTTCAACCAATAAAGACGTTCCAGGTCAATAATCGCGAGGCGGCCAATTTCCAAAAACGACGTATAACACAAAAACGCGATTATGCAAAATGTATAGCTGGTCATGGATTGAATGCGCAGTGACAGAAAAAAATGCATATAATATTTGTCACCGAGATACTGCACAATGCGGAAACATGTGTCACACGAACACTAAAATATCTTTTTGTGTCCTGTCTTACTATCTTATAACATGATATAATCAAAAAACGTAAGCCATTTCCTTTTGAGCAGACATGATCTGACATAAAGGAATAAAGTTGTATAAGATACGTGTTGGTGACCAGTCGGTCGCATAGTTGTACAACTCATCTATACATACATTTTGGGGGAAAACACTTCAGGGCCACGTGGTGACGTGGTGACGACACGGTTTAGTTACTGTTTCAGACTACAGACGAGGTTGCTGGATAAAAGAATTTATTTCAGTGGTTATACTCACACTGAATGCTACAACTCTACCCATATTTACAGCCTTGGCATTCTGTCACGTCAAAATGTGGTAAGTAGAAAGTACCGTATTTGAGCCTGAGAAATCAATCGACCAATTTACAGATCTAGCTCGCCATGTGATGGCCTATGGCCTCGCTAGTTCGCGGTGCGTTCCGCTGCATAGCTATTGGTCAGTTGGGTCATATTTCCAAATTCATCAGGTTTTTAACCAGCTAGGTCTTATGGCCGAGGTCTTTGCTATGTTTGAATTTGTAGAGGGTCCGTGGCCGATTAGGTCAGGTGTTGGAATCTACAGAAGGTTCTTGGCAAGTTAATTCCTGTATTTGGGTCTACCAGGGCCGTGGTGAGTTTGGTCTCGAATGATCGAGTACAGCAAACCCTCATGTTCGAATCTAGAAGGCTCCTGGCCAGTTACGTCTTATCTTCGATTCTAGACGACCATTGGCGGGTATTCTAATCCAGCTAACGTTTGGGCAGTTAGACCCTATTTTCCAATCCAGCAAGTCCTTGGCCAATTACGTCTTATCTTCGATTCTAGACGACCATTGGCGGGTATTCTAATCCAGCAAACGTTTGGTCAATTAGACCCCAGTTTCCAATCCAGCAGGCCCTTGGCTAATTTGGTCTAGTTCGCACATATAGCGTCCGTTGAAAACGTATGAACCTAACGGCAATGATATACAAGTGAAATATTGGCGAGTCTTGCGTAAAACTTCGCTCAACATATAATAACAAAGTGTATTATCGTGCTTTGATAGCTGATACGACATTCATAACAATGATCTGATAGCCAGTGCGTTTTCTGATCACTTCATGTTAGAATGCATGCTCTCCTACATGTTTCTCGTCCGCAGTCGATGTCAGATTTGCTTGAATGGAATTGAACTTAAAACCCTTGGGTAGGCGTATGCACTTTCTGACATTCTGTGTGGCATCCATCTCTACAGCTGCCTGTTATTGCCTTAGTGGATTGATAAGGCACTGTGGAAAATTTTAAAGAGTTCAGTTATTTTCCATTTTGCGTAGATTTCTCTCTGTTACTCACGAGGTCGCAAGTTCAAATTCGGCTCTCGCTGCTTACATTGCTGTTTTAAATCACGACATTGGTCAGGTACCTGTACCTGGTGTAAGGCGATGGTTTACATCCGGGCACTCCACCTCCCTCCACATCATAAACCTGATTACGGACATATAAGTGAAAAAGTCTTCAAATCACAAAATAAATAAAAAAGGATGCAGTAAATTTGACCTTGTCTACGTCAGCAGTAACGATAATTACATGTAAGATTCTTGTGGTTAGCAATGTAGTGACAACAAAAACGAAAGCTAAAAATATAAATGTGTCTGGTTTTTTGTTTCAGGAAATTCCTTATACCGTTAATAACAGTCTCCAGTCTCACAACCGTAAGTAGGCTACATATGTGAATAACACATCCTCACCACCTTGAGTAGGCTACACTTGTGAATTACACATCCACAACACCGTGAGTGGGCTACAAATGTGAATTACACATCGTTACCAGCGTAAATAGGCTACATATGTGAATTAGACATCTTCACCAGCGTGAGTAGGCTACACATGTGAATTACACACCCTCACCAGAGTAAATAGGCTACATATGTGAATTACACATCCTCACCAGCATGAGTGGGCTACACATATGAATTACACATCCACACCAGCATGAGCAGGCTACACATATGAATTACACATCCACACCAGCATGAGCAGGCTACACATGTGAATTACACATCTTCACCAGCGTGAATAGGCTACACATGTGAATTACACACCCTCACCAGAGTAAATAGGCTACATATGTGAATTACACATCCTCACCAGCGTGAATAGGCTACACATGTGAATTACACATCCTTACCAGCTTAAGCAGGCCACACATGTGAATTACGCATCCTCACCAGCGTGAGCAGGCTGCATATGTGAATTCCACATCCTCACCAGCGTGAGTAGGTTACACATGTGAATTACACACCCTCACCAGAGTAAATAGGCTACATATGTGAATTACACATCTTCACCACCGTGAGTAGGCTACACTTGTGAATTACACACCCTCACCAGAGTAAATAGGCTACATATGTGAATTACACATCTTCACCACCGTGAGTAGGCTAAACATGTCAATTACACATCTTCATCAGCGTGAATAGGCTACATATGTGAATTACACATCTTCACCAGCGTGAGCAGGCTACACATGTGAATTACACACCCTCACCAGAGTAAATAGGCTACATATGTGAATTACACATCTTCACCACCGTGAATAGGCTACATATGTGAATTACACATCGTCACCACCGTGAATAGGCTACATATGTGAATTACACATCGTCACCACCGTGAGTAGGCTACACATGTCAATTACACATCTTCATCAGCGTGAATAGGCTACATATGTGAATTACACATCCTCACCAGCGTGAGTAGGCTACACATGTGAATTACACACCCTCACCAGAGTAGATAGGCTACATATGTGAATTACACATCTTCACCACCGTGAATAGGCTACATATGTGAATTACACATCGTCACCACCGTGAATAGGCTACATATGTGAATTACACATCGTCACCAGCGTGAGTAGGCTACACATGTGAATTACAAATTCTCACTTGCGTGAATAGGCTACATATGTGAATTACACATCCTCACCAGCGGGAGTAGGCTACATATGTAAATTACACATTCTCACTAGCGTGAATAGGCTACATATGTGAATTACACATCCTCACCAGCGTGAGTAGGCTACATATGTGAATTACAAATCCTCACCAGCGTGAGTAGGCTACATATGTGAATTACACATCCTCACCAGCGTGAGTAGGCTACATACGTGAATTACACATCCTGGCCTAGTGTAGAAACAATCCAGACCTGTGCTGAAGTTTTCATTACATAGTGTTCGTTAATAAGACAACATTCGTGGGTTTCCCAGTTTGCATTCATTTGCTAATTACATGTCTGCTCTCAAAAAGATAATCTGTTAAATTTAACAGAAAGTCTGTTGTCTGAGTGATGCCAGAATGTATTATCTTATTGTAGTGGATTGTTATGTTATTGGAGCATATTACTCTGTTAAATATACCACTAAATTCTCTTGATTCAACATAAAAACTGTATTAGACTAACAGGATACTATATGTTGAACATGACACAACATAATGTTACAATAACTGTTAAAATAAACAGATTATTTTTGGTAGTTTGCGCAATTATTTCATTATCACTAAGTTTGAAAGTCAAATCTGGTATTTTATTTGATTTATTTGATTGGCGTTTTATGTCGTACTCAAAAATATTTCACTTCAATATTTGGAATAATAATATTTTTAATATCTGGACGGCGGCCAGCATTATGGTGGGAGAAAACCGAGCAGAGCCCGGGGAAACCCATGACCATCCGCAGGCTACTGCTGACTTTCCCACGTACGGCTGGAGAGGAGGCTTGCATGAGCTGGACTTGAACTCACAGCAACTGGGTCCTGGGTCATTACGTCAAATCTAGTAGCCACTCCCAATACTGGCGTCACGCTAAGTAGACATCTAAAGTATCACCTGCTTCAGACTTTGGTTTTTCTGTTTGCATGCATGAGTATGAAGTTGTTACATAAGAAATAGCAGCGAGAGAAAAGCATGTAGGAAAACGTTTTCTGTTATAAAATACGACTGTTTCAAGCAATAAATCTACTGTCTCCGCAAATAGACCACATCATTTTAAATTCCTAACACCCATTTCTATATCTATACTGCCCTGAGATCATATACTACAAGAGATAAAATAAAAAATCATTTAGGAAGGTTATATTACACTAAAACGTGTAAACAATTTCAAAGATATCAACGTCAGTAACAGGGTTTACAGGTAAGCTGATAGCAGTTTAGGTACCTGAGTCTCGCCATCAAACATGTCAATCTTGTTGAACTCAACCCAATATCTAGCATGCCACTGTTTTTTTTAAATAATTCTGACTTCACGCGAGGCAATGGGTCGAAACCAAGCTTATGGAGTTTAACATTATGACTTAGAAAAAAGTGTTCTAATTTCATTGTCGTTGCAAGAATATGAATTTCCGTCATATCAATGTGTAGAGCTTGTGTTGTTACGTGTGACTGACTAAAGTCAATTTTAGTAGCGAGTATGATTTATTTTACAGAGAACTTAATATAGGCGACTCGCTTAAAAAATATATGAAAACAAAAGAATACGACGAAAGTCCCATTATAACAATGTGATTTGACGCTTATTTTTGCAGCCATCCATCGCCGTGTTGCCAAATGTCGTTAACCTTGAGATCGCTTCTGTAATCAGGACCGCCATTGCCAGAGTGAACAAAGAAAATGCTGTGATGGAATCGAGGCATTTCACAGGTAGCATGTTTATGCAGAGTTAGAAAAGCTTTGTAAGGTAAAAAAAGTAAACCAAAGTACTGAGTACCTATAGCTCAACCTATAGTCCTGCATGACAGCACCTTCGCTCCGATGTTGTTTTAAACACACTATGTACAGTGGTCTTCAAGATCCACAGGCTGCTAATAAATAAAGGTGAGGCCGTGTAGCGTGCATATTTGTGGCGGTCTGTTATTTCTGTACAGGAGACACACTATAAGAGCCTGAGGTGCGAGCTGGCATGAACTCTGGCACTACTCCAAGAAAAGTAAATGTAAGGATGCATTATTGCAATGTAATGACTTCAAAATAATACCGGATATAATAATAATATAATAATATAAGGTGAAGGACTAAACTTAACCGAAGGCAAATTTTATCTTTTAGGCTACTATGCAGATTTAACTATAAATCATATGGTGAATCAAATGTTACTATTTCCAGGACATTTTGAACAATTTTTTGTGATTTTTTTGTACCTAAGTGAAAAGAATTTGTCATTCAACAATTATAGATTTTAATACATCACTGGTAAAGACATAGAAAGAAATTCTAACTTGTCACGTGACACGTAATGTTTCCGCAATTGTCGCCTGTTGTTGAGAAACACGATGGCTGTTTCCCGTATTCTCGACCTTTCAAGAGTAATCCATCAGAGACAGAAATGACATCACCGAAAAGCCTGATCGGAAGACTTGTTATTTTCATATCGTCTTTTATTTCAGGTATCGATAAAGATGTGACGGATTTCCAGACAGCCGAGCCGATTCTTTTTTCCGAGAGTCCATTAGACGTTCACGAGATCGAGCAGGAAAGCCGGGCAATCAACTGGATAGCCAGCGAAATAAAGTGACTACTTCTGTCTTGGACAGACTTGACTGATCGATAGATCGATTAATTGATTGATGTATGGCGCCTTGCAGGAGAATAATCCCTAAATATGAGGATTATCGCATCGATATGCCTGAAACACGGGCAATGTACATGGCGATAAACCCTAATCACGCGTCAGCACGGCATATTCACCCAGGAGCCTACCACCAATGCGGTCGCTGTGAGTTCAAGTCCAGCTCACCCTGGCTTACCCTCCGGTCGTACGTGGGTAGGTCTCCCAGCAACCTGCGGATGGTCGTGGGTTTCCCTCGTGCCCTACCCACCTTATGTTGGCCGCTTTAAGTGAAATATTCTTGAGTAAGGCGTAAACTACCAATCAAATAAATAAATCAATATTTAGAAGAAGACCCAACTTTATATATATATGGACATGAACACGGAAAAATAACCCAATCTCAACCAAAAAACGTTCGTTTGAAAGCTGATACATTAAGCTTTACATGGTTGTATGAATTGGCAAACAAACGTGCTTTCACTTGGCTACACGAAGCCAGAAACCCGTAAGCTTGTAGGTTTTTTGTTAGTCGGTCAAAGCCGGTAAGGAAAAGTGCATGCAGGCGATAGTTAAGGCTTGATTTCTCAGCGATGGAAGCAGCTGGAGCCACCATATTTCTACTGTCAGCCAAGTGAAAGGTTCTTTTAATAAAACACTTTGAAATACCTTGATTGGTTACGGTCTGCGGAAGTTATGAGGCATTCTCTGTTTTTCTTTTTTTACTTCATAAGCACAGCTGCCTCCATCAGTCTAATCCATCAGTTTCGCTCTGATTGATCGTTGATTTACTTGCTACCAAGACCTAAGCTTTCTTGAAACGCAAGTTTTTTTTAACATTTATTGTTTAGTTTGAAAACCAACAGTTTATCCTTGGGAATTTTTTGGAATTGCGTAAAACTGATACACAGCATTATTACATATCACAATTACTGTGACAGTTCCAGAGGTTTGCCATTCACCCCGGTTGAAGTTATCCGGCACCCAGATGCCGTGGCTTTGAACATCAGCTGTCCTTTCAAGACACCTTTAAACTGCTCCGTCTCCAAGTACCGAACGATTGACGGGTCTTGTAACAACCTAAATAACCCACTCCTGGGGATGGGCTTCACACCCTTCCCCAGAGAGTTACCTGCGGATTATGAACAAGGTAGGCCATATGTCTTTTTCACATAATAGGCTACGATTTAGCCTACAGTCGAAGCATGAATGGACACTTTTAGACAAACCCCAAAGTTTTGGCGGAAACACCCGATATTGACGTAAAACGCTTTCAGACATACCAAATGACGTTTTTATTGAGTAATTTCAAGCACTGCTTCAACATTGCTCAATCCACGACCATACTTGTAAAATAATTGTTTCACATCAAAACCAGTGATAATTGAAATGCGTGTGTGTTATCATTAAGACACATGGATTGCAATCACCGTGTCGTTTTTCATTAGCCAAAGGGTCACATAGTTCACCCCATGGGGGGAGTGGGGGGGGGGGCGCTTAATTAAATTCCTTGCGTATAGATGTATATAAAGACTTTAATCACAGAGAGCAATACCAGGGCAGAGAGGACAATGTGATAGTTAGCAACTGGTCACACATAGCCGGTGAAATACAGCTATGGCACAGAAAGCAAATCCAGGGCAGCGACGACAGTGTGGTAGTTGACAACTCGTCACACGTGACCATTTTACTGTTTTTACTATACAATTGTCAGGTCCCGCCGGTTTACGAGAGTTGCCGAGGACCACGTCACGTGATGGTTCACAGCTACCCGGCGCACGTGAGATTAGCATGCGGTTTCATCATCTGAATAAGACAGCACGTTACGATTCTCACCTGACCTTCATGTTTGCAATTTGGGGTCAGTTCATCGCCCACGACGTTACAGACCGCGCACCTGGGAAAGGTAGGTTCCTACTTGGTGTTTAATGGCGAACCGTTACCATCTAAACATAACAGATATCACTTCTATTTATTCAATCACCCAGGAGCCTCCCACTAACCGTATTAGTATCTAATGGTCGTGGGTTTTCCCCGGGCTCTGCCCGGTTTCCTCCCACCATAATGCTGGCCGCCGTCGTATAAGTGAAATATTCTTGAGTACGGCGTAAAACACCAATCAAATAAATAAATAAATAAATAAATATTAGTATCTCTACCAAAACGTCGCTCGCTGAATAAATAGAAGTTGTGATCAATATATCTGCTATGTTATCCAATTCATCTTCTAAATGCCGTTGAAAAAAAACACACGTTCCAACCTAATGTAACTCGAGTCTCAGCTCTGTAGTCTATTGTTCATCAGTGCTCTTGCGGTGACGTTTTACTCATTCATTTCTGCTTTGACTCGTGCCGCAAATGGCCGTTTCGGCTTTATTCGTGTCGCAAATGGTCATTTCTGCGTTGACGTTGTGTCGCAAGTGGCCATTTCTGTTTGACCCGTGTCGCATATGGTCATTTCTGTTTGACCCGTTTGCAAAGGGTCATTTCTGCTTCATTCTTGTCGCAAATGGTCATTTCTGATTTATCCGTGTCGCAACTCAGATATCGTTAGGACCTAGCTGAAGTTATGTCCACTGACTGTTAGCCAACCAGCCCCGCAAAGGAAACAAAAGAGCGTCTAAAATCAGAAGAATACAAGTTCCAAGGTTTACAAGCTGCTAAAAGGTGGCTTTGAGAATTAAAATGACGCAGTTGATTTTAACGAACTTACAATACTTTGAAGGCTTGTTCTTTCCAGTTATAATATAAGTTAGCTTTTTCAAAATTATTAAAGTGGTTGTTGGTGAACGGAACTGGTCGAGGGGTATATAGATGATCAGTTTATGGCATGGGTATTGATACCCCAGAAGCAAATGATACTGAAATCTTTCACTGGTTCTTTTCTGCCCCTCCATGTAGGTCACCGACAGTCCGTCATTGACTGCTGTAACCAAGACATTCCCACGTAAGACCATCACTTCCCATAAATGTTCAACATTTTTTCGTATAGATTATTGCATCGATTATACCAGATTTGCGTTCTTTCATAAAATTCTTTACAATATGTGGTGAGAAAGCCTTTATAGTGAGTTCGTCATTCCTATATTGTGTTATCCAGGGGGGATGTACGCCGAGAATGTAAACTAAGAAATTGTAAAGACGATCACAAAGTTTTCATGTGCACTATAATATCACTGTATGAATTTTGTTTCACTGAAACATTTCGGTGTTTACTGTAAGTATGTCTCCGTTGAAGGTAATTACAGCTAACTTTCGTTTTCATTCATATATTGTACGGAATAATTTGTGATTGCTTCTTTCACACGTCAGGGGGAAATGTTTCAACATAGACGTTCCAGAGAACGACATTTTCCAGGGTTGGGGACGTAAATGTCTTAATTTTCCACGGTCAGCTCCAGTGACAGACTTAAACTGTCGACAAGGTGAGGGCTTTTTCTTTTATCCATTTTGAAGTAATCTAGTGCACACGTACTTGAACTGATTTAGACTTTACGTTGTAACACAAGTAATTAATATGCTAAATTCAGCTAACATTTAAGTTGTCTTCGACGAAAATTTTAAACCATTCCCAGTTAGATGGATCCCCGCCAATATTATAAATCTGTTACACATGCATATATTGTAATGCAGTTACATATACTGTAATGCGATTGCACATGCATATACTGTAACACTGTTACACATGCATACAGTGTAATGTTGTTACACGTGCATACACTGTAATCATGCTACACATGCAAACACTGTAATGATGTTACACATGCATACACTGTAACGCTGTAACGCATACATACACTGTAATGCTGTTACGCATTCATATACTGTAATGCTGTTACACACACATGAACAGTAACGCTGTTACAAATTCATATACTGTAATGTTGTTACACACACATATACTCTAATGCTGTTACACATACGTGTACTGTAACGCGTCTGACTATGCTGACAAGATTTGCTGGGTGCTTTTATCGCGTTTTCACTGTAGTTACTATCCATTGTGTGTAGTGGCTATCGTGTAATATACAGTGAAATATATCTGCATATACAAAGATTATAGTACAAAAACCACCTATGAAGAAAGCACGATAAATCGCGATCCTAGCATCAAACTTTGGAAGTTGCTGACGTTCAAAGATGATCAATTAACACAAAGTCTTTCTTCGTATACACCTAATCTACACCAGGCCAGCGTGAGCAGCTGAATCAAGCCTCATCCTTTATCGATGGCAGCAGTGTGTACGGGCAAACCCGAGAAAAAGCCGCCTTTCTCCGTCGGTTCACCGCAGGTACTGTGACAAGTTATTCCCCAAAAAGGTACCACCTGGAAGAAGTACCCAATTTCAACTTAAAACTTACAGAATTGGGCCCAAATTCTGGATAAACTGAAACAAAATGATTTTATACGAAAATAACTATTTTGGAAAGAAGAATCGAGCGTCTGCCTCGAGTCACAACTTTGTGAAAAAATGTTTTACGCTTTTCTTAGAAAATCAAAAGATTGGTCTATGATTTGGAAACAAGAGTACATTAAACTTTTTACGTATATGTTTCCTGAACCCATTTATGGTTCATCTTTAATGTGGGAATTCTGGTGAGGCATATCACATGGTTTTGTTCACCGTTCGTTATTGTATACTTTGAAGACACGTCGTTATAACAATTTCTGACGTTTGACTGGGGATGTTTCTTTTGTAATTCAAAGGAGAACTTACTATGTCTGAGCCAGACCACTTGCCCTTCCGGTCCCACCCAAACTTTATGGGAGAAAAACAGGGATATACAACCATGCAGTCAGGTAACGTGATTAAATGTCAAACGACAACCAGTAGCCTTATTAATCTAAAGAAGTACACGATGGGCTATGATTTTACCACACCTGTCGATTACGTAGAGCCAATAGTTTTCTGCTGTTTGTTATTTGCCCGGCTATATGTTTCTACACTTCCATGCATCTACATAAAAAAGGACGTACTCTTTTCTGCTAAACAATATGATATCAAGCTATCTGTACACAGTAGGTACCATACATGGATGTATTATCTAATTCCTATATTTGATTGTTGTGTTATATCGATTTGTACCTGAAAACATTTCAGTTGTCTAAAGAAAATTTCTGAATGGAGATAAATGCCGGTTCAGACACAACTTGGAGAAAAACACATAACCATACATTGCCAGGTACCCGGCTGAGTGGAGACCATATGGGGTCAGGAACCGTAAGGGTTTGTTCCTGCCAAGCTCATGGTTACTCCGCACGAACGTGGACTAGTACAGGGAAAAATTGTAGATCTGTCATCTTAATACAAAAACGCATTTGGGGGCCTACAATTCACGATAGGGTGTGACTTGCATCGAAATTACATGATTATCAGATCTGGCCTGCAAAATTGTTCAATTCTATGCTCTTTCTGCGTTCAGGGGACGACCGCGTGACTGTCTATGCCGGTTTGACAGGGATGGAGACGCTCTGGTTTCGGGAGCACAATCGTTTAGCCCGTCTTCTCGCTGAGGAAAATCCTAAATGGGACGACGAGACGTTGTACCAGGAGGCTCGGAGGCTAGTCATAGCCCTGATCCAACACGTGACATACAGCGAGTGGCTCCCTCTATCGCTAGGCTCCGATGTTATGAACCAGTATCAGCTCCACCTATCGGACGAAGGCTACTTCACCGGGTATGACCCTTCCGTCGATCCGTCCACAACTAACGAAGTGGCCACGGCTGCTTTTCGTTTCGGACACTCGCTCATGCGATCAAACTTTAACCTGGTTGACAAACTCTACCAGCCAGCGGACGGACCGCCACTTCGGTTGGAGGATATGTTCTTCAAGTCCAACATCTATCTGATGCATGAACAACAGTTTATGCGGGGAACACTTGTTGATGCCAGTAAGGATGTGAGTCGTATTGTGACGAACGCTCTTGTCAACAACCTCTACCAGACCAGATACGGAAACGGATTCGATCTGCCCGCATTCAACATTCAGCGGGGAAGAGACCATGGGCTGTCACCTTACAATGATTTTAGAGATTTATTCGGACTGACCGTGGCATCAGAATTCTCCACGAATTCGTCTAGTGGTTTTTCAGATATGTCTCCACACACGGTGGAAATACTACAGCAAATTTACTCGTAAGTATATTAAAGCATGTACATTGGCTACGATGAGGAGCTAATTTGTATCGTTGCCAAGCATTATTGTTAAAACATATGACTGGGTAAGAATTTATGAGGGATACAGCTATGTGTGCGAAAGTGCAGACTTGTGTGTAGGACAATGGAGCTTAGGGAGAAGTACATTACCTCTCGCCATTCTTTAAAACTTAGCAAACTTTTTCTCGGGCAAAAAGACAATAATTCATTTTGTGTTAATACGACTTTCGTCACTATATCCAGAATAATATTAAACATCTGTTTAATGGGACAGTTTATTCATCGTGTTGAATTAGATCGCCATGTTGGATATATGAACTGCTGCAATCAAAGCGCAGTTGAGACATATTTTGTCATCAACAACTTATATACTAGCATGATACACGATCTGAATATTGATTCCCCCCATTAGCCCAGAACATTTCTTGCTTCTCTCCATCATCATTGAACACTGCTTCACTTTGCATGATTCAGTCCTCATTTCGTACTTTATGTACTTTCTTAGTTCTTTGATGGTTTGTTAAACCTTGTTTTGGGAATTGGTCTTACGATTATTGACACGGAAGGTCCATTTTGATTGACGGCGCGTATACGAATGTCTGTTTTGACGCATAGAATATCATGCTTCCGTATTTTAAGCAAAAAAAAAAACGTCATTTATGGTTTCATTTTGGCCTAACCTATATTTCTTTATATGCTGTTTAATGATATACCCGGTTGTGCTCTGTTTTATCGGTAGAAAAAAACCCGCGCCAACCACCTCACTTCTTCATACGGGCTCACATGACAAACCACCACACTTCTCCATACAGGCTCACATGACAAACCACCACACTTCTCCATACAGGCCCACTTGACAAACCACCACACTTCTCCATACAGGCTCACATGACAAACCACCACGCTTCTCCATACAGGCCCACATGACAAACCACCACACTTCTCCATACAGGCCCACATGACAAACCACCACACTTCTCCATACAGGGCCACATGACAAACCACCACACTTCTCCATACAGGCCCACATGACAAACCACCACGCTTCTCCATACAGGGCCACATGACAAACCACCACGCTTCTCCATACAGGCCCACATGACAAACCACCACACTTCTCCATACAGGCCCACATGACAAACCACCACGCTTCTTCATACAGGGCCACATGACAAACCACCACACTTCTCCATACAGGCCCACATGACAAACCACCACGCTTCTCCATACAGGGCCACATGACAAACCACCACACTTCTCCATACAGGCCCACATGACAAACCACCACACTTCTCCATACAGGCCCACATGACAAACCACCACGCTTCTAGACAGACCCACATGACAAACCACCACGCTTCTCCATACAGGCCCACATGACAAACCACCACGCTTCTAGACAGACCCACATGACAAACCACCACGCTTCTAGACAGACCCACATGACAAACAACCACGCTTCTCAATACAGGGCCACATGACAAACCACCACGCTTCTCCATACAGGCCCACATGACAAACCACCACACTTCTCCATACAGGGCCACATGACAAACCACCACACTTCTCCATACAGGCCCACTTGACAAACCACCACACTTCTCCATACAGGGCCACATGACAAACCACCACACGACTCCATACAGGCCCACATGACAAACCACCACACTTCTCCATACAGGCCCACATGACAAACCACCACGCTTCTAGACAGACGCACATGACAAACCACCACGCTTCTCCATACAGGGCCACATGACAAACCACCACACTTCTCCATTTAGGCCCACATGACAAATCACGACACTTACAAGCTATTACAGCCAAAACAAAACCAGCAAAACTATAATTCGAGTGTACAACATCATGGCAGCAGAAGTACAGATTTTACTCTCTGCTCTGCGTCTTTAATTATATGACATGATACGTAGTTGGCATGTTTGCACTCCCTCTTGTCTGATAGGTCACTTGGGCGATGTTACTAAAAATACACAGGGAAATACTGAAACATTATTTGTGAAAATTTATTTCACTGTTTTTCTTTTTAATTTTTTTCTGATGATTTCTCAAAACCACATCCAGTGATCCAGATGACGTGGACGTTTGGACAGGTGGCGTATCGGAGCGCCCTCTACCTGGTGCGGCAGTTGGTCCTCTTTTCGCCAATATGCTGGGATGGCAGTTTTTTAAATATCGATATGGAGACAGGTTTTGGTATGAGACGAATGCCACACCACAGGCCTTCACTTTAGGTAATGCTAGTACCCTTTGAGAGTTATGAATGAATTCAAAGCACTTTCCTTCAAAGGATACATAAATAAGTAATGCAAAATGAAGAGTATGGTTTGAAGGAAAATATAGATATGACCAAAAAAATGGGAAAAAAATTTCAATTTTTTTTTGGCGTATATATTTTCTAACAAGCCCTCTATTGTATGCACAGTTTCCATCAATGTTCGGAAAATATTCGGAAATGACGCCATCGATGAACATACTTGAAACGCAGGACCTCCTAATTGGTGCTCCTAATTTCCGCTCTACCATCAACAAAAAGCTATCATCGTTGACGTCAACACAGCAGGCTACTTAATGCCTGGACTGACTACTGGGAACAGGGAAAGCTGCAGTTTAAAGCCTTTGTTACACCCGAATAAAAAAATAAGCGGAGAAGCTTATATGTTACGTATGTTAGCCCAAACCCTAAACTCCATATTAAGGAATAAAAACGTAGAAACAGCGATGTGTGGTAAATTTGTAACGCTAATGGGAGACTCGAGGACGAGCTACACAGACGGCCCAAATGACAGTAAAACGCATCGTTTTCTTCTCTGACGTTACAGTGTACTTCATATACTTTTTATGAACACACGCACACTGATAAATTGTGACGCAATAATGGAAAAAACAAATGAGTTCACAGTTTTGGACCGTCTTGCTATAGGCGGGAAGGAGTTTTACTGTTGACGACTGGTATACGAATGTCCCTTTCCATGTCTAGATTATTTTGAACAAATTCCTTCAGAACAGATTAGTGGCTATTGTAAAAGAAGCCTATCTAATTGACCATCAAATCCATTGGTTAATGTTGTGTAAGCACGTGGATGGTATATCGGGTGGGCATTAAAAAAATGGGCCATACTTTGATGCTGCATTGCTCCATTATCCTTTGTTCAAACCTTTTCAAACTTTAGACATTTAAATGTCATGACTTTGTTAATATACTGACCAATTTTCAAGGTCATAGCTTGAGTAGTCGGTAAACAGGGTTAAAATGAAAACATAGCCTCAAAAACACACGTTCCGGTGACCCACATTGCATCACCTGTCAGGTGTCATGAGTAGAGCGCGTGCTGCACCAGAGTGACACACGTCAATCTAGTGTCGTCTGGAAAAATTGTCCGGCTCTAGTGTCAGAGAAATCGTTCTGTCAGATAGGCACAAGTTTTGCTGAATGGTTTTCTCTGTCGCAGACAAGGAATTGATCACCTTTTCAAGTAAAACAAGGTAGAATATCATTTTGAAATGTCCGGAACATGCGTTTTTGACTATATTTTGAATTTGGTCCCGTGAAATGTGGTCTGTATACTTAGGACATAATGGCTTTTGAGTGTGTAAATTTTTAGAAGCTGACATAAGAGGGTTTCGGAGATATTGAGTGTCAAATTACGGCCCATTTTTTATGCTCACCCGATATAAATGCTTTGATCTATAATGAGATTTCCTTCCGTTTCTTCGAAGAACACACCTATCATTTTAATAGGAATTTCTTTATTTATTCCTACCGAACTGGCTAGGATTATGATTGGAGAAACTGATGAAAGCCACTGCATCTCTCAGATTAACGGTACCAATAGATTGTAAGGCACAACTTAGCAAGACAGAAAAGACAAGATGATCAAGTATATTTATTGGCCAACAGAAAATGTTTTATAACTGCAAAATAAACAAGTTCTCTTTTTCATAGTGAGCAGGGGCAGGCCGTGGTCTAGTGCTTATAGGTGCTTGCCTTTAAATGTCTAGAACAGACGAGTTGCTGGTTCAAACCCGGAATTTGCATGCGGGGAATTTTGTAGCTTCTCCAGCTTTCATTGCTTGCAGAGCCTTGGTGACAATAAGAGGTCAACGACGACGCACGTATGACTGTTCATTTCTTCGAATCACTTCTTTTCCACCGCTGTGCATATCTTTACATCACACATGGGAAATTCGTCAGTAACTCGCCAAAGGTCGGTGTGGTTTACCCAGTGCGCTCCGATTTCCTCCACCCAAGACATTGACAGCCGTCAGTGAAAAATTGCTTTTGTTGCCAACACGAAGGCCATATCCATTTATGGTGTATGTTCTCTGACTAACCGTCGCGATCTGTCGGACTGTTTCAGAACAACTCTCTGAAATCAGGAACGCCACGCTCGCACATTTACTCTGCCGGAATCTGGAGCTGGACACTATCCAACCCCGTGTGTTCGAGAAACACACAGCCCCTGGGTAAGTATAAGCGGTTGTGATCACATTCGTGTTTACCATTGTGTGCGAACGTCACAATCGGAACTATCAGCAAAAACCAATGTCCTTCTGATACATGCATTTTATGTATCTCAGTCTTTATGGAACATTGGCCAGTGTTCTATATATCGAGTGTCACGAAGTGTCCGAATTGCGATTGTCTGGAAACAAAAGAAAGTTTTACAGCATTATTTTTTTAAGAATTAAGAGATGTTAAGCAACATACAGTTTTCATAAAATATAAAATTTATTTATTTGATTTGTGTTTTAAGCCGTACTCAAGAATATTTCACTTACACGACGGCGGCCAGCGTTATGGTGGGAGGAAACTGGACAGAGCCCGGCGGAAACCCACGACCATCCTCAGGTTGCTGGTAGACCTTCCCACTTACGGCAGGAGAGGAAGCCAGCATGCGCTGGACTTGCATAAAATATTAAAGAAAAGCGATAAGTCACCATTACTTTGTATACATAACTACATAGGCTAAACCAAAAGAGCAGTGTTGCAACTGGCATCATCCGCTTCAAGGCTCAGCTAGCAACATGGAATTTAGGAAAGTGGAAATCCCTGGTATATAATAATACGGTACTTATAAACAAAATTAATTTAATATTCTAGTGGCCAGTTTGAACAGCAAGTTTATTTTATATTTGAAATGAAGAAAATAAAAATAAATTAGCATCAACGGATATATCGTATTATTTAAAATTTTATTGAATTTATCTATTTTGCATCTTATTTCAGAAATAGCCGAGTTAACTGTTCTCAGTTGGTGGAAATCGACATTTCAAAATGGAGAACTTAACGATACTAGTCACTGCAAACATCTTGTAACGGTGCTTGACATGACACCAAATTAAAATATTCAGTCTTTATGGAGTTACGTGAAAAGGTTTTTGTGAAATATCCAGTCTAATTTGTGCCACATGAGGTAATACATGTGAAATATTCAGTTTTAGATGTGCCACATGAGGTAATACATGTGAAATATTCAGCCTTAGTTGTGCCACATGAGGTAATACATGTGAAATATTCAGCCTTAGATGTGCCACATGAGGTAATACATGTGAAATATTCAGCCTTAGTTGTGCCACATGAGGTAATACATGTGAAATATTCAGCCTTAGTTGTGCCACATGACGTAATACATGTGAAATATTCAGCCTTAGATGTGCCACGTGAGGTAGTACATGTGAAATATTCAGCCTTAGATGTGCCACATGAGGTAATACATGTGAAATACTCACCCTTAGATGTGCCACGAGGTAATACATGTGAAATATTCAGCCTTAGTTGTGCCACATGAGGTAATACATATGAAATATTCAGCCTTAGTTGTGCCACATGAGGTAATACATGTGAAATATTCAGTTTTAGATGTGCCACATGAGGTAATACATGTGAAATATTCAGTTTTAGATGTGCTACATGACGTAATACATGTGAAATATTCAGTTTTAGATGTGCCCCATGACGTAATACATGTGAAATATTCAGTCTTAGATGTGCCACATGAGGTAATACATGTGAAATACTCACCCTTAGATGTGCCACGAGGTAATACATGTGAAATATTCAGTTTTAGATGTGCCCCATGACGTAATACATGTGAAATATTCAGTTTTAGATGTGCCACATGAGGTAATACATGTGAAATATTCAGCCTTAGATGTGCCACATGAGGTAATACATGTGAAATATTCAGCCTTAGATGTGCCACATGAGGTAGTACATGTGAAATATTCAGCCTTAGTTGTGCCACATGAGGTAATACATATGAAATATTCAGCCTTAGTTGTGCCACATGAGGTAATACATGTGAAATATTCAGTTTTAGATGTGCCACATGAGGTAATACATGTGAAATATTCAGTCTTAGATGTGCCACATGAGGTAATACATGTGAAATATTCAGTCTTAGATGTGCCCCATGAGGTAATACATGTGAAATATTCAGCCTTAGTTGTGCCACATGAGGTAATACATGTGAAATATTCAGTTTTAGATGTGCCACATGAGGTAATACATGTGAAATATTCAGTTTTAGATGTGCCACATGAGGTAATACATGTGAAAGTATTTTTTGGTATGATGAGGTACTAAATGTAAAATATCAGCCTTAATGGAGTTAATTATATTTAGTCATACCTGTCTATAGTCCTAAACTGGCATGTGGCATCTACACATAAGTATCGAACCGAATTATATATTGTGGATATGCCATTGTCAAGATTTCAGACGATGGTAGTTTTCTGTGTACGTTTATTGTAGGATAATAAAATGGCTCATAAAAATAGGCTTGAGCTAACTGAGTTTTATCTTTTATGGTATACTAATTTTATTTGTTCTGGCTTAGTGAACTGGGTACATAAAGTGGGATGGCTGAGTACCAGAGTGAGTGAGTAAGTGCTTGGGACGTCATACTTAAAAAATTTTCAGTCATATGACAACGAAAGAATCCTTAGAGTGCATGTAATGTGCCTCCATTTTGCAGGACGGATTTCCACCGCTCTTTTATCTAGTGCTGCTTCACTGAGACGACTTACCGAAGGCAAGTAAGCCGCTCAGCCCGAGCCATGATGCTGATACAGGTCAATCAGTTGTTGCACTATCCCCTTTATGCTGAACGCCAAGCCAGGAAGTTACAACTTTCTCTCTTGTAAAATCTTAGGTGTCACTCGACCCGGCATTGACCCTAGATCTACCACTCCGGAAGCGGACGCTCTACTAACTGTCCTATTGGGGTCGGTCTGAGTACCAGAACAAGGAGTTCTAATCTTAATTTATGAATCGAAACCGACATTCCAGTATACCCGCCGTCTATGAAGGTTCCGGATCCATAATCGCAAGTTCGATTCTCAAAACGGCGTTTAAATCAAACCACAAAAGAACTGAAAAAAAAAAATAAAAAAGTATATAAAATACGAAACTTGGACGGAATCATGCAAAAAGAAGCAGTTTCAGCAATGATGGAAAGACGCAAGGAATGTTCTAGGCAACTGAGTAAAATGTTCAAATCGTATGGCATGCTAGTATCTAACTTGTCGATAATCCAAATATGTGACCGCGCGCTTTGATTGCAATTGTTCATATATCCACGTGGCGAACTGATTCAACGCGATGAATAAATTCAGGTTAAGCGGAATTAGACACAATTATGAAATAAGAGTGCCAGAGAATCTGGGAGCTGTGCCCATATTTACCTATAAGAGAATCATATTCATTGAAAAACTTAACAAACTTGGAGTGAAAGGGCTTGGTGTAACAAGCACGACACACCAGTTTCTATGTTATTCACTTGTGACGTTGATTGAAATCGTCACTCAACACACAGGACCCTCTGGTTTCTTGCTATCGAAGTTAGTATAAATTTACAATGTCAAAATTGCAGCCATATGTCTTGCCGTAAAGTCAACGTGACAGGAACCGTCTTGGTCTTTGTACAAAGTCCAGGAAGGGTGGAAACGTGATTCGTTCGTAAAAAGTACATTTTGCCAGCAGTGCGGACATGCTGTCTGCACCTCTGTAACCATGCTTGATGACGTCGTGGTAGTTCATACGCTTGATCCGACTGACATGTAGGGTGAAGGACACACGACCGCCATTGCTTCCGAGGTAGCCTTCTGATTGGCTGTTGGCAAATCACTCTTTAAATCATGACAGCCTCGTTTCAGGTCCGCTATTTGCGGCTATGTATGGCCGTACAGCGTAAAGCTCTATCAAGGATCTATCTTCATTATCAGACTCATCCTCCGTGACCTAAAATCTCTCCTTAAAGCTAAAATAAGTCTGTGCATATCTATGCAATAAAGTAAGAAAGGCAGAATTTAATTTCTTTCAGTCCAAACGGGCTTATTGTTTGAAGGTGTATTCGGATAACATTGCTGTATTAATTTGCCTACGCGATATGGAAAATCTCTCTTTTTCGGAATTATTCCCCACCTGAAGAAGGGAAAATTGCCACAATTACATTTCGTAAGGATGTCATGGTTGTGCTACCCATCATGTTCGCATACATATCCGTCGCGTGTCAAACCTTAAAGGAGTTCCCTCAGTGAGAAAGTGAGCCGCACTCTCCGAGCACAGGTCCTGTCATAACACAGCAAGGCTACTGACAGGAGAAATTTTCTAGCGATCATACTCTCCCCAGTTAGACGTTCAAACTACTGAATTCTGCGCCACTGCCCTGAGAATATCTCAGCCATTGAAACAGTGGCAAGTTAAGCAATGCAGGTGGTCAGTACTGAACCTTATGTTGTCAGATCAGGGGAGGTAATACTGGTCCAGGCACTGGACTAGACCTCGTGGCATCAACGACAAACGTATCGAGAACAACGTGCGCGCGACCCATGCAACGATGGTCTGGAATTCGAGCGGTTTCTACGGTTTTTTTGGACCACAAATCCACTGATCTTGCCCAGGCGTCGTTACCCATGGACGTCCAGAGCGCGGACGATCTCTTACGTCTTGAAAAAGTCACTGGTTTTAGGCGAGCGCTGCGATGGTGTTTCTGTGACAATGCATTAGCCTCGCGACCTCATGTTGGCTAAATCCTGAAGACAATTTTTTAGGTCTAGGATCTAGGCATATCTGAGGCTAATTCCTCCGCAGCTAACGGCAAAAAATTTATGTATGGAAGAAACCGGAAAAAATCGTCGGCTTTTGGCAAGTAAACTGACGAACGTGCAGAGCGAGATCAGTGTGTACGAGTATGTCATAGCGTTAGGACAGAAGAGACTTCATGTAAGACCACACAAACGGTGATTGAAACCAAGACCTGCAGAACACTATAAAGGCAGGTGAATCTCGAGACTTACATTCGAAAGACATAACCAGTGCTCTGTTGAGACATATGCATCCAGATGTTAATCCCTCTTGCTACAAACTGCGTATTATATCAAAGTTTCAAGATCTGACTTACCGGTATACCATAATTCTCCTGTGGAATTAGCACCAGTGCTGTTTATCAAGTTAACAGGACTTTATAATAAGAGTTCGTAAAATACCTGCCCTAACTCCTCATGTGGTCTGAAAATGAGCGTTTGAATCACATATTACAATCTGACAGTTATAAACTAGCTTTGTGCAGAGAATTAGCCCTTATTTTACGATACAGAAGAGTGAGTGAGTGAGTGCTCTGGGTTTAACGTCGTACTTAAGAATTTTCAGTCATGTATGATGACGAAAGAGTGCATGTAAATGTGCCTCCTTGTCACAGGACGGATTTCCACCTCTCTTTTATTTAGTGGTGCTGCTGCTTTACTGAGGCGACTTACCGAAGGAGAGCGAGTCGCCCCACCCGAGCCATTACACTAATACCAGTCAACCGGTCGTTGCACTTGCCCTTAATGCTGAACCCCGAGCAAGGAAGCCACAACTTCCTCTTTTAGGGTCTTAGGGTGAGTGAGTGAGTGCTTGGGGTTTAGCGTCGTACTCAACAATTTTTCAGTCATATGACGACGAAGGGTCTTAGGTGTGACCAGACCCAGGATTGAGCCTGGATCTACCGCCCCAGAAGCGGAGGTTCTACTGAACCGGTTCGATACAGAACAAGTTTGAAACGAAGCTTCTTACGTCATTACGTCGCAATGGCAGTCACGTGCTCATAACGTACAGAGTCTCGTCAAGGGGATAGCCCGGCTTTACGGAAAACACATCGTGACGTCAGAAGTACGTAATATCAATAGGTTGACGAAAACTCATTGTTACGTCATTATGTTGACAACTCAGAAGAATCGGCCTTTGTCAACAGGTCAGCTGTTTACTGCTCTGACTTCTCGTTCCCACAGTTACACAAATTAATTCGTGTTTTTTATGAGAACGAGTTTTCACCAGTAGACTTTTCACTGGCGACTTGTCTAGGGCTATAACGTTCTGTGTTAGCAATAACCATCAACATAAGTACTGTGCTACAGTTGTAATTCCGTCTGTATATTTTGGAGATGAGGAACTGTTCGTCGTGACAGGATGAGATGCCTCGTCTTTGTTCTTCTCCTCCTGGCACTCGCCTTGTGCCTAGAGGATCTGCCCGTCATCCTTAACAAGACAGAGGCCCACGCCTTTCTCATCGGTGTTCAGCAGACATCTTACCCAGTCCAGATTGTACCTGTGAGTACCGAATGTTCGTCAACGGAAAACGCCGAGTTTACACTAGCGTAGATTAACCGGACTGAAAAAGGACTTAAAACCGGCTCCCGAATTTATGTCTGCTTGCGTTCACATGTCGATCAATAGATCTGGATACATTACCCCATTAATGTTAAATTAATAGAATATGCGTTATATTTAACAGAGCAATCTGCTGCGGTAGCAGAATACATTCTAGCATCACTAAGACACCAGACTTCCTTTTAAAATTAACAGATTAATTTTTTGAATGTGGGTATCTTTTACAGGGAACTAACCGTGAAGGCGAATTGGTGGAAGAAGCTCTGGAAGAGTCTGAAAATGGTGAAAACGAATCGTCAATACACGCTTCGGAAAGCGAAGAAATTGAGGTGATTGGAGAAAACGAAGAACAGCAATAACGGACACATCTTGCAGCTATATATGTACATGTACGTAATGAGACACGGAAGTTGGGCATGTGTGAAATTATCACATCAGTGGAATAAATTTTTCAAGAAAAGCTAAAAGTTTATGTTGAACTGTTTTTTAGAAATACGTTTTGGGGCACTGATATAACAAATTCATGAAACTCCTTTACCCACAGAGATGTTTCTAGGATAAAATCACCCTCGCAGTCACTGACTGCCTCAGTTCAAGAATTCTTCAATTGGATTAGTTACCAAAGGTTTTTGTATATTTTAACATGTTTGTTTTATGCTCATTGCAGCTTTTTCCAATTACTGCCGATGTGGCGCTAAGCCATAATCATTCATTCATTCATTCACTTTCACTTCAATATTTATTTTTCTGATTGGTGTTTTAGACCGTACTTACGAATGTTTTACTCATACGACGGCGACCAGCATTATGGTGGGAGAAAATCGAGCACAGGCCCGTCGAAACCTACGAATATCAACAGGTTGTTGGAAGACCATCCCACTTACAGCCGGAGAGGAAGCAAGCATGACCTGGACTTGAACTTACAGCAACCGCATTGGTGCGAGGCTCCCGGGGAATTGCGCTGTGGTGGCGTACTAGTCCCTTTGGCCACGGAGAGCCCTTTAGCTGAGGTACTCGACAATCCCGCTTTCTTAGTACCACAGCCAATGGAATATTAGAGGACAGCTGAAAAGTCCTCAGTTAGCAATGTGGCGTACGTACAAACAAGTACCCATTAAATTAACTAGATGTTGTCGCACAGAAAACGATCTGAGCATTCTCTGAGATATGGAGAAGAATGCTGTTTAATTTGATGAGGGACGTTATTTTGATTCGGACAAAGTGTTACAATATTTTCAAATCTTTTCTCGTGAAGTTGACAATTCTCCACAAAGACGATCAGCAACAAGAAAACGACAGAAAAATATATAATAATAATAATAATAATAATAATAATTCTAATGAAAACCCAGCAACAACAAAAAAGGAAGCAAATTCGAACTATGGATTTTTTACTGTGACGTTATAACAGAATATATCACGTATGATGCCATTTTAATCGTCATCGATCCTAAGTACACTATAACATCTGCTATTTACATGTAGTGGCACCTTCTGGTACCATGTTTGTACACTGTCACACCGCATCATACCTTGTCACACCGCACCATACCATGCCATACTGTACCATCATATTCCACATATATACATATGTAGCACCTTCAAATATCATATTACACCATAACATCCAAGATAGCATCATATGTGTATTACACCATAACATCCAAGATAACATCATATGATATTATATTACGCCGCCATAACATCCAAGACAGCATCATATGATATTATATTACGCCGCCATAACATCCAAGATAGCATCATATGATATTATATTACGCCGCCATAACATCCAAGATAGCATATCATATTACACCATAACATCCAAGATAGTATCATATGATATATTACACCATAACATCTAAGATAGTACCCTATGATGTTATATTACAGTTTACATCAGAAATAGTACCATCAAATGTATTACATCATGACAGCTCATATTCAGCTCTATAACATCCCATATACGTACAGTTTAATAATTTCCATAGGAAGTACTTAACAGTGCCATAACATTAGTATATGTACCATAACCTTCATATATGTACCATAACCTTCATATATGTACCATAACCTTCGTATATGCACAATAACACGCCAGACAGTAACATAATAGGCCAAGCAGTACCATAAGACGCCAAGCAGTACCATAAGACGCCATACAGTACCGTTAAATGTAAAGTTGTACCATACGAGGCCATACAGTACCATTAAAGGTAAAGTTGTACCACAAGAGGCCATACAGTACCGTTAAAGGTAAAGTTGTACCATAAGAGGCCATATAGAACAATCTCCACAGAATCTACTTGGCAGAGCCAAAATTGTACCATAACAAGCCATTTTGTTCCATAAAAGGCCATATTGTACCATGAAAGGCCATACGGTACCATATTCCACATAGTACCATGACATCCCTTACAGTTAAAAAAAACAGGACAAGGCAGTGCCATCACATTACCACCGATTCCACATGAGAGTAACACAATATACTTATATCAACATCTCACAGGGTACATGTAGAAAAACTATCACAGCTTCTCCATAATAGTACCTTATAATGTCCACTTTGGTACTATATAGGCAACAATATTTTGAACGTTACAACAGCCGTAAAACAGTGATGCATGGAAACTGACAAACAAATAACTGTAAGTGCATGTACATATAGAAAATTTCATAAAAATCGAATAAAACAAAGTTTTTATTTTAACTGCACATATATAATACAACTTTTCTGCCAGTTTTCATTGTAACTACTTTATGAACTGTTTCATAATTAATTCACTGGATTGACTTTGTAACCACATGTATGAATGGAACATTTCATGAATGTCTCCGCCAGTTTTATCATCGTCATGTATAAAATATTTTAATAATGTTTCCCTAGGCTGACTATGTGTATGAATACGTAATAAATGTCTCTGCAGGTCTCATTTGTACCTAATTTATGAAAAAAATATTTCATAAATGTTTCTCTAGATTAACTATTTAACTACACATATGCATAGAACATTTCATAAATGTTTCTGCTAGTTTCCTTCGTAACTACGTCAAGTCATGATATCTATAAATAAAACATTTCATAAATGTCTGATATTTTCATTTGTAACTACTTTATGTATGAGCATTTAAAAAAAAAAAGGATTTCTGCAGGTTTCCTTTGTACTTACGTATTACAAATATTCATGTGGAGAACATTCCAGTAACAATGGTCAGCAAGCTTGGTAACTACGTGAATACAGACTACTTCTTAATGTCTCAGCCTGTTCCTTTAAAAACAATGTCCAGTCCAGTAAGCTTCCAGTACAACAATATCACTACACCTTATATTAGTGAAGTATGTTATTTCCACAACCAAAATGAATTTCATACGTCATTTTATTAATATAAAATGACAACTGGCCAATCAGATCTCATGAATCTAAATCTTCTTGACTGCATTGAATCAGATAACAATTGACCAATCAGGTCCCGTGCATCTACAGGGGCCCCTCATTGGTTGAATCATCTAGGCTGCTGAGATCAGATTACAACTAGCCAATCAGGTGTCACGAGTCCATATCTATCTGGCCACTCATTGGTTGAATCTTCCGTACTGTCTTGCATTAGATTACAACTAGCCAATCAGGTGCCATGAGTCCATATCTACCTGGGCACTCACTGGTTGAATCTTCCGTACTGCCTTGCATTAGATTATAACTAGCCAATCGCGTGCCATGAGTCCATATCTACCTGGGCACTCATTGGTTGAATCTTCCGTACTGTCTTGCATTAGATTACAACTAGCCAATCGGGTCTCATACATCTACAAGGGCTATCTATCATCGTTCGTCCGCTGATCTGGTATTAAATTTTAATTAGTTTCCAATGGGTTAGCTGCAGTTTTATAACAGATAGTGTTGTCGAATACAATTTTATAATAGACTGTGTTGTCTAATGCTTTGTGAGGTGCCGTCATCTACCTAAAAAGCTGACAACTCTCAGTTGATTTTACGCGCCAAACATACACGAATGGTATAACAAACCAAATTGTTCTCAAATTTATTTATTTGATTGGTGCTGAAAATGTTTCAATTATACGATGTCAGACAGCATTAAGGTGGGAGGAAACCTTGCAGATCTTCCCATGAATGAATACAAGATTACCGATAAAAGATTCCCAAGAACTCCTTCCTTATGGCCAACATCATGATAAAAGGGGATGTGACGGAAGAGTTCCTAGATACTGTCAATATGGCTCATAAAGCCCACCATAGAGGTGATATGATGTCAGAGTTCCTAGATACTGTCAATATGGCTCATAAAGTCCACCATAGAGCTGATGTGATGTCAGAGTTCCTAGATACTGTCAATATGGCTCATAAAGCCCACCATAGAGCTGATGTGATGTCAGAGTTCCTAGATACTGTCAATATGGCTCATAAAGCCCACCATAGAGCTGATGTGATGTCAGAGTTCCTAGATACTGTCAATATGGCTCATAAAGCCCACCATAGAGCTGATGTGATGTCAGAGTTCCTAGATACTGTCAATATGGCTCATAAAGCCCATCATAGAGCTGATGTGATGTCAGAGTTCCTAGATACCATCAATATGGCTCATAAAGCCCACCTTACTATTCAAATATTTGAATGCCTTTCAACACTCTTAAAAAATTTGAAAAAAAAAATGAAAGTACTTTTACGCATAATTTTCAGTTGTCAATGTGATAAACCTTAGTTCACATTTTGGCTTTCTTTTACTTTAAGTAACTAACAAATAAGTAGCAAATGGTAAATTAATTAAAGTAAATTATCCTTCAGTAATATCTCACTGATCTCAAGCGATACCAAATAATTTGACCAAAATGAAGTTAAGAAGAAGTAAATTATCTGAAAACAAGTCTGACACAGTTACATGGAATTAATGACAAAACTAAGTATAACAAGTTTTGCATAATCTTATTTAAGGGGTGCAAAAAAAAAAAGCTATGCAACAATTTACATATACCTGTGGTTACAGGTGAAATCTGAATAAACAGATCTGAAGTAAGTCTTACAGGTATGAGGATGGATTTAACGGGTTACCTGTGACCACTTGTCTAATGTCACAATGCTCTGGTTTCACTCTTCATAAGGTTGTTTCTTTTTTAAAAATTTCAACAACAACACAACACATTTTATCACCATAGCAGCCAGCATGTGCCTCCATGCTGCAGGGCAGTGTGTTTCCGCCACAGGCAAATCTGTACAACACTTCGGAATTCTACCAAAAATACACAACCATGTAATTTGGTATTCACTGCATTTTAAATCACAGCAACTACGTTGGAGAGGGATTAAAAATACTCACTGCCCTTAACCTAAAGTTTGGTGTATACAAATGCACCTTCACAATCACACAACAACCTTAAAATGATGCTTCTGATGATAAAACACAGCTTTTTTGTGACCAGGCATTAATCATTCTATACACAAAAATCTCCTAAATGGACGCATGAATCGATCAGAATCTAGGAAAATTTTAAGTGAAATACAGTACTGATGAAGATCAGCCTTAACCTACAAGTATCCAACTGAACCAGCACTTGTGATCACACACTACAAATAATTGTCCTAACTACAGAGAAGATCGATTTCGGACGAGACTGGAAAGTAAAATGTCACCTGTCTTTGCGAGTCAACAAATGAGCCACTCCCATTTGGAAACTTTACTTCACCTGATACTAAACCCAGTTAAAAGTTTTTTTCAAATTCTAGTCAATCCAGTGTCAGCAATGTCCACTCCATATACACGTTCATCAATAAAACTCAACTGATTCCTTGAAATACGCGTTAACCTCATGTTCGCAAACTTAGCTTACAATTAGTTTTTACTATGGCTAATGTAGTTTCTCAAACAGCAGTTTCGACGACATCACATTTACTGTGTGCTTCACGGGTGAGCTAACTCTTAAAAACCAAAAAATGGAATAATTCACCCTTTTATCTTGTCTAATCCTCAAGTTTCTTGGATTTTGGATTATGTAAATATGTCTTCAACAGGAAAAACTGCCTAGATAATCCACATTTTCCACAAATTATGAGAGATTATCTGAAATACTGTGTAGCGTTTCAGGCTGGGTAAAAAAAAAAGAGATAAATAAATCTGAACTGGACCAAAAAAGCTAGAATTTGAACATACACATTCTTTGCCCTGTTGACTGGAGATCAGGCATAAGAGAACAGACAAAAAATATTGCATTACTACCACATTTTTCATCATGACAAAACCAATGACTAGATTTATAACCTCAAAATTTAAAAAAAAAAACATGAAAAATAATGAACATAAATTATCAGTTCAAACGAAAACAAAAAAGCACAATAAAACACAATTGAGACCTAGTCTCTTTTAGAGTGAATACAATTAGCAATTACATGTGTCATTTCCAATAAATTACAGATTTAAACAGGACATTGATAGGAAATTAGTAAACAACAATAGAAGCACCAATGAGTGAGTGAGTGCTTGGGGTTTAACCTCGTACTCAACAATTTTTCAGTCACATGACGATGAGAAACACCAATAATAGGTATCCTCTATCCAAAATCTTTAATTATCTTTCCAGATTCCTTTGAACTGAATTGGATACAGTCAAATGTTTCAATCCTAAATATGACTTTAGTGGACCACTAGCATGACTCACTGATGTTGCACATTTGTTTTCTTCCCAAACGTCATATCCAATGTTAGAATACCTAACCTGTGTGAACACAATTTCATGTACATGTCAAAATTTGCAAGGATATCTTTCAGCATTACCAAATGGTCCACACAGCTCACTGAGGAATTAAAGCATATGCTTACAGATAATGTTTATTACCTATACAGATTTCCACTTTTAACATTTTTCAAGCTATTTTATGTACCTGTATACGTAGATGTGAGAAGATTCCACGAAAAATCAGAAAAATTCAACGATTCCTCAACAAGTACAGGAATTTTCAGTTGAGAGGAAACTGCAATTTGCTATATACCTTTTACAAAGAAGATAAACACTCGAGCAAAATCTTTTAATATCTGAGATCTCCGTCTAAAGAACTTACTGGAAAAAACTTTACACTAAGACTGATACAAACATTTTCACCTCTTTCACATGTTATACAAGACTAATAGCATATTGTAAACTATCTTATTTCTTCTAATTTTTGGGACACTTGGTCTGCTCTTTTAAGCCAGTATACATGTGTTTGTAGCAGGAATATTGAGTTTCTTTTTTCTCGCATGGTTTGACCATCTAATGTACAACATACTCGCATCCTTACTTTTTCAAAAAGCTGGAAAAGATATGTAATATTCTGCTTTCTGTCCCAAAACTTAGAAAAATTAGGGTAGATTACAAACAAGTTTGCTTTAATAACATTTTTATCTGGTAATGACACTGCAGCTATGGTGGTCTGCCGAATGCATCCGGTAATGACACTGCAGCTATGGTGGTCTGCCGAATGCATCCGGTAATGACACTGCAGCTATGGTGGTCTGCCGAATGCATCTGGTAATGACACTGCAGCCACTGTGATCTGCCCAATGCATCCGGTGATGACACCGCAGCCATTGTGATCTGCCCAATGCATCCGGTGATGACACCGCAGCCACTGTGATCTGCCCAATGCATCCGGTGATGACACCGCAGCCATTGTGATCTGCCCAATGCATCCGGTAATGACAATGCAGCCATTGTGATCTGCCCAATGCATCCGGTAATGACACCGCAGCCACTGTGATCTGCCCAATGCATCCGGTAATGACACCGCAGCCATTGTGATCTGCCGAATGCATCTGGTAATGACACCGCAGCCATTGTGATCTGCCCAATGCATCCGGTAATGACAATGCAGCCATTGTGATCTGCCAAATGCATCCGGTAATGACACTGCAGCCACTGTGATCTGCTGAATGCATCTGGTAATGACACTGCAGCCACTGTGATCTGCCGAATGCATCTGGTAATGACACCGCAGCCATTGTGATCTGCCCAATGCATCTGGTAATGACACCGCAGCCATTGTGATCTGCCGAATGCATCCGGTAATGACAATGCAGCCATTGTGATCTGCCAAATGCATCCGGTAATGACACTGCAGCCACTGTGATCTGCTGAATGCATCTGGTAATGACACTGCAGCCACTGTGATCTGCTGAATGCATCTGGTAATGACACCGCAGCCATTGTGATCTGCCCAATGCATCTGGTAATGACACCGCAGCCATTGTGATCTGCCCAATGCATCCGGTAATGACAATGCAGCCATTGTGATCTGCCAAATGCATCCGGTAATGACACTGCAGCCACTGTGATCTGCTGAATGCATCTGGTAATGACACTGCAGCCATTGTGATCTGCCGAATGCATCTGGTAATGACTACATAGCTGTTGTGATCTGCCGAATGCTAAGAATGAAAACATACCATAATCTCCTAGCAATAATATGAATGGAAAATGTAAAAAACTATTAGAGGGATACAGAATTGATTCTGAATGGGTTATGATAACAGACATGGCAAGTCCAGGCTGTGCCTTGACTAAACTGAATTTTTAGATACATGTATGGTACATTTATTCAAGCATGACAAAGGCTGCAAGATTTAACCCAGATAAAACAATCAGCCTTGATTCTGTATCCCTCTAAGTTGGTGGATTTTATACCTGGTAACTTTCATAACAGATTTTGGATGTAAATTAAAATCTCAGGGAAATATTGGTGAAGAGGTCATAAAATACTTGCACATTTATCCCCTTCAATGCACACACACACAGGCCTAAACTTTAGTTAAAAAGAAAAAGTTCAAAAATATGATCACCACAATTGTACAGAAATTGATGTACATATGTAAATTCTCTCAGTATTACAATAGATGTTAGAGCGTATAAACACTATCTCGCGCAGCCATAATCCCAATATCAGTATGATTACTGCGTGACGGAACAACACACATCAGTATGATTACTGCGTGATGGAACAACACACAAACCCAATCTCACGCAGTCATAATCCCAATATCAGTATGATTACTGCGTGACGGAACAACACACATCAGTATGATTACTGCGTGACGGAACAACACACGAACACAATCTCACGCAGTCATAATCCTAATATCAGTATGATTACTGCGTGACGGAACAACACACATCAGTATGATTACTGCGTGACGGAACAACACACATCAGTATGATTACTGTGTGACGGAACAACACACATCAGTATGATTACTGAACAACACACAAACACAATCTCACGCACTCATAATCCCAATATCAGTATGATTACTGCGTGACAGAACAACACACAAACACAATCTCACGCAGTCATTATCCCAATATCAGTATGATTACTGCGTGACGGAACAACACACAAACACAATCTCACACAGTCATAATCCCAATATCAGTATGATTACTGCGTGACAGAACAACACACAAACACAATCTCACACAGTCATAATCCCAATATCAGTATGATTACTACGTGACAGAACAACACACAAACACAATCTCACACAGTCATAATCCCAATATCAGTATGATTACTGCGTGACAGAACAACACACAAACACAATCTCACGCAGTCATAATCCCAATATCAGTATGATTACTGCGTGACAGAACAACACACAAACACAATCTCACACAGTCATAATCCCAATATCAGTATGATTACTGCGTGACAGAACAACACACAAACACAATCTCACGCAGTCATAATCCCAATATCAGTATGATTACTGCGTGACAGAACAACACACGAACACAATCTCACGCAGTCATAATCCCAATATCAGTATGATTACTGCGTGACGGAACAACACACATCAGTATGATTACTGCGTGACGGAACAACACACATCAGTATGATTACTTAGTGATGGAACAGCACACAAACACAATCTCACGCAGCGATAATCCCAATATCAGTATGATTACTGCGTGACAGAACAACACACATCAGTATAATTACTGCGTGACAGAACAACACATGACATTATTGCAGCAACGATATGGAAGGTGAGAAAATGGTTTAGGATGAATCAAATGAGTGTTGATGGAGTTATGGAAGAGCTATGTGAACATAATGCACGTATTAATACAGAATGACAAATGAGAACAGCACTTGATATAATTATTGTTTGATTATCCAAGATGTGTCCTTTGTATCTAGTATCATAGGAATGTCGAGATAAAATCAATGAACAACATTTTCATAACATCTGTACTCTCAGTAATCTGGTGCTTCTTTCACACAACTTCACATACATCAATTTTTCGTCCCTGTTCGCGAGAATGATGTCGCCTTATGGCAATATAACCTAAACAGGAAAAAAGGTAGGAGAAATATCACTAATGAAGTTTTCTGAAAGTGGTCCCTGAATATAACTAAATCGTATTAACCATATAGGTGAGAATGACATTTTTGTCATCTGCACGTACATGCAATGGCCCGTGTTTCTGAAGACATCCATTAATGTCTTGAACATCATCGCACTAATGAAAATATTTTTACTCCGTCTTAAAAAATAAAATTTTCGGGAGAATAAATTTACAGTTAAGGCAACGTGGAGATATAACTGTCCATCATGCCAAAAGCGCCTTAGAAGTAGACCGAGTTTTGGATGATGGGAATTTGATAAACAGGTACATTTGTAACGCTCCCAGTATAATACCAAAGATGTTTGGTACCTGCAAAAAAAAAACAAAAAAAACATTCATATTTCCTTTTTTCTTCATCAGAAAGCAGCAAATTAAACCCGAAAGCTTGGACAAGTTACTGATCGACTTGATATTGTCCTTATGTGATGGAAAACAAACAGTCTTCAAGAAATGTAAGACTGGATCACTGATATTATTATCACAAAAACTCCATGACAAAAGAACTCAGAAATCTACAAATTTGCTGTCCACAGCCAGGGTTGAACCCTTACCTCATATGTGTACATGGGTAAAATTGCAGAGTTTACCACAGAGACATTATTTGCCTTGGTATAAGTGAAAAATTCCTTAGTACGATGTTAGAGTGGGGACTTACAAATTCGAACCTGAACTTTGTAGTTTGGATTTATTTATGTGATTGGTGTTCTACAGTGAACTCAAGAATATTTCACTTATACAACGGCAGCCAGCATTATTTTGGGAGGAAACTGGGCAGAGCCCGGGCAAAATCCACAACCATCCCACTTATGGCTGAAGAGAAAGCCAACATGAGCTGGACTTGAACTCAAAGCTACCGCATTGTAGTTTAACGCCAAGCAGCTTATAACTGGGCTGTAGCATGTCTAGAAAGCAACTGGCGGATGGTCGTGAGTTTCCTCCCACCATAATGCTGGACTCCATCGTTTAAGTGAAATATTCTTGAGTATGGCGTAGAGCTTGAAATCAAAGAATTGAAATGAAAATATGAAGACAACAAATGCAACTTACTCCAATGTAAGCGTCTTTAAGTAGATATCCATACCACCCCCATTCAAAGGCAACAACCAGATTGGCAAAGCACATCAGGAAAGACATAGACTCTGTGCTCTTTGTTTGCAAAACATCAGCCTGTCACAAACATAATAACAGTGATCATGAGGATAGCGATAGTAATAATGATAATGTAATAATAATGACGATGTGATAATAATGATAATGTAATCATAATGATAATGAAATAATAATAATAATAATGATAGTATATCTTTGTATCAAACTGAAGGTCCATATTTTACTGGGGGTGAGACAAAGTAAGCATCACAATAATTATGAAATTGCATACACAGCACTGCCCCAAATACAACACAGAACATATCTGTAAATTGCTGTCTGACATAACGGTGGAATTCCTGCTTGATGAAAAAATTGACAAACATTCACCAAATACTTTCACAAGACAGAATTTGAAACTCCACTGGCTCATAATTTTTTTGGAAGTGATGATTTCTGGGTTTTTCATGTTGCCATATGTGACATGATCAGTACAAAAAGATGAAACAAAAATAACTAATGAGTTTTTGTTCCCAGTATCAATGTCTATACACAGACAAATACTACATGCACAGTGTCATTCAACTAGTATCAATGTCTATACACAGACAAATACTACATGCACAGGGTCATTCAACTAGTATCAATGTCTATACACAGACAAATACTACATGCACAGTGTCATGCAACTAGTATCAATGTCTATACACAGACAAATACTACATGCACAGTGTCATGCAACCAGTATTAATGTCTATACACACCTAAATACTACATGCACAGTGTCATTCAACTAGTATCAATGTCTATACACAGACAAATACTACATGCACAGTGTCATTCAACTAGTATCAATGTCTATACACAGACAAATACTACATGCACAGTGTCATGCAACTAGTATCAATGTCTACACACAGACAAATACTACATGCACAGGGTCATTCAACTAGTATCAATGTCTATACACAGACAAATACTACATGCACAGTGTCATTCAACTAGTATCAATGTCTATACACAGACAAATACTACATGCACAGTGTCATGCAACCAGTATTAATGTCTATACACACCTAAATACTACATGCACAGTGTCATTCAACTAGTATCAATGTCTATAAACAGACAAATACTACATGCACAGTGTCATTCAACTAGTATCAATGTCTATACATAGACAAATACTACATGCACAGTGTCATGCAACCAGTATTAATGTCTATACACAGACAAATACTACATGCACAGTGTCATTCAACTAGTATCAATGACTATACACAGATAAATACTACATGCACAGTGTCATGCAACCAGTATTAATGTCTATACACACATAAATACTACATGCACAGTGTCATTCAACTGGTATCAATGTCTATATGCTGATACATACTACATGCACAGTGTCATGCAACCAGTATTAATGTCTATACACACATAAATACTACATGCACAGTGTCATTCAACTCTATGTAATAGGCCAAATCAGCATTTCAGGTGTCTCGCCAGTTCATGCAGGTTCTGGGACTCTCGTCAACTAACACAGCTAAAAATGCGTGATTTTAGGGTAACTGCTAAACGGTACATATCTCACATGGTCTGGTCAGTTACCTCAAGGGTGTTGTTAAAAGCTACTGCAAAATCACCTGTTTGTTTGCGAGAGCCCTGGCCTTATCTCGTCTAGACCTCCATGAACTTTCAAGACTCCTGAAATGCCGCTTCGGCTTTTATCTGACCTTGGCATCTTACTCCAGTAGACATCCCAAGATGCAATGTTCCCATCAGATACAACAGTCTAAAGAACAACACTAGGGGAGATAACTTACCAGGGTGGCTAGGGGTGCACCGTAGCCAATGACAGTAAATAGGCAGCCTAGTAAACCCAAGTGATCCTTTGCCGTGGCTTCATCCGGCACAAAATACTTGATATATGCTAATATTCCAAACAGCGTAGAGCAGCCAATCATGTACTGGCGATAGAGATGTGTCTGAAAACAAGACGGTCAGTTGACTGATGACCAATGTAAACACTTTTAATGATGGCATCCTTTATTTGATTATTTTGATTAAGGGTATAAACCCTATCCTCTTGGTGTTTGTTGTGTCACCCGGTACCCCTGAACCTTTCTTCGTACTGAGTCAAATCCCAAGCATGCAAGGATTTAACGAGACACAAAAACAAGGTTCAGCGGTATCAGGTGACACAACAAACAACAAAAACAAGACAAGATGAAAGCGTTCTACCCCAAAAAATGAAGAAAATGGGCCAAAACTGCATATTTCTTGTAGCTATTCTCTTTCACTCCCTCAAGCATTTTAGACCAATCAGCCACAGGTTTAAGCCATAGCAGTTGGCCTAGATACGTCAAAGTTGCCCATATATTACGTCGGGTCTTATTGTTGCGTTACGTAGAAATGTAAAAGTTCACATGTATTATGACATCATACCGCTGAGCTCAGATTGGAATGTCTTGACACGTTTCTTTTTCAACATCATGGCGTGGGGGTAAAACATGAAAATGTATAAACCAAAGCGATATCTATAAACTATCTATAAAGTGTGAAATAACACTTTTATCACTGAAGGAAATTCTGACAGTTCATCTTTATATCAATCACAAAAGCAAATCTAAAAGAAAACGAACTCAAATTCTTTTGTTTGTAGAAATGAGCAGCATAATCTGATATTATACAAGGAGGTAAACATTCCGGCCAGTGTGTTGCGAGGCACAATCGATGTTGTTTGAAAGGTCATGCCTATTTAGTGTGTATATATGCACATGGCCCGCAACTGCTAAAACTGTTGTTTTTAACAGCATTTTTCACTGACGTGATGGCAACCATGTTGCGCCTGGCGTAAACCACCAAACTCTGGCAAGTTACAGAAAATCTTTCAAACATGTGTTGGACAGATATGCACACCATACTGGTGGAGGACTAGAAGTCCCAATAAATTGACAGCCACACGAGCATTGTCGGCGGCTACAGGTAAAGGTAGATGTCACCAAGTCCACACAGATAGTGAAAGTCAGGGATATCATGGCAGCCTTCGAACGGTAATCTTAGCAAATTATCAGCATAGCTTATACATTGTACATGTCTGAGATAACACACAGTAAAAAAACTTCCTTATTTAAGGAAAAAAAACCTCTCTTATTTCTTAAAATTTCTCACTTTTTCTTGGGAGTCAGAAAACAACTATTCTCTGACTCAAGAAAAAATAATAAAAAAAAAAGGATGAGAAAAATGTTCTCAAACAAGTAAGGTTGTCTTACTGCCTGAACCAATAAAGTATAAGAAAACAGTTCTGATTTAAGCGCACCACTGCCTGTAACACCTCCCCAGCATTATTTGTGCACTACTGTCAAATACCTGAAATTTCACACCCAAAATAGTACTGGTATTTTTAGAGGCATATCAAAGTCAGAAAAAGTTGCCACTGCTTCTGGAATTTCTGCGTTTTTCTTTTCTTTTCATTGCCAATTAATCAAAGCAACTAATCAAATAAGATCCTGTCAGATTCTGGTCCCTAGGAATGATGTTATGCAACTCACTCTCTGTAGACAGTAGAGATAGAAGACTGTCATGTAGGAGAACTGTAGGAGGGCGGCAGTAAGGTTGACCAGGACCACGGCCGGGATGTGGGTGAGGAGGCCATACCGTAGCCAGATACATGCACTGTAAGCAAGATGAAGAGTACTGTAATTCCTCAATCTTTTAGCATGTTTGCAAAGGTGTTCATTCAAGCATATTCTGAAGGCATTATTTTATGTAGACTGATCAAATTATACTCTTTGTGAAGCCCTGAATTTGGCCAACCCAACCAATGTAGTTTTGCCTCCAAAATCAAATTAATAATGTGCATAAATTGCACTGAAAGTTGCTTTGTCATATGCGAAAACGCTGAGAATTTAGGTTAACAGTAAACTGTATGGAGGACAGGCAAAACAGCACTTAGAGACAACAAGGCGTCTCAGCAAAACCTGTTGACATGGAAACTAAGAACATCAGAGAATCTTAATAAATGAATTTGTGAAAAATATTTTCTTGTCAATTGTTGGAAATTTTTAGAAATGACGTCATTGATGACGTCTAGCAGGACAAGCTTAGCACCCTATCCCCCTCTTCCTGAGGAAGACTGAGAAATCTTTGACATGTCAGACATGTTGACAAACAGTGCATGTTACAAAATGCAAACAATTCATCTCATGAATCCTTAAATCAAACTTTAAACAGGACAATATCCAAGTGCTAATGACACGAGAACTGTCACAGAAGATGAACACACAATGCCATACCATAATTTTAATGTTTCATCATTATGGCACCTCTATAAAAAAGCATCAAAACTTTCCTCAAATGAAACTTCAGATTTGTAGTCAATATTTCTTGTAATTTTGAAAATCATCTGCTTTGGCCTTTCACATTTATAATTAATGCCAGTGCATACATACCAGATGAAGTAGGAGAGGAAGGGAATGTTGGACATGTCACCTGTGCTGCCCTTCCTTACAATTCTGAAACATATCTGCCTGCAAGAAAAATTACAATTACAATATTATGATAGACTTATTCCTCTCATGCCTCTATGGAGTCGTGACCAGAAAACTCAGGTAGGCAGGGCATGACCAGAAAACTCAGGTAGGCAGGGCATGTTCAGAAAACTCAGGTAGGCAGGGCGTGACCAGAAAACTCAGGTAGGCAGGGCTTGACCAGAAAACTCAGGTAGGCAGGGCATGACCAGAAAACTCAGGTAGGCAGGGCGTGACCAGAAAACTCAGGTAGGCAGGTCGTGACCAGAAAACTCAGGTAGGCAGGTCGTGACCAGAAAACTCAGGTAGGCAGGGCGTGACCAGAAAACTCAGGTAGGCAGGGCGTGACCAGTAAACTCAGGTAGGCAGGTCGTGACCAGAAAACTCAGATAGGCAGGTCGTGACCAGAAAACTCAGGTAGGCAGGGCATGACCAGAAAACTCAGGTAGACAGGGCGTGACCAGGAAACTCAGGTAGGCAGGGCGTGACCAGTAAACTCAGGTAGGCAGGGCATGACCAGAAAACTCAGGTAGGCAGGGCATGACCAGTAAACTCAGGTAGGCAGGGCATGACCAGTAAACTCAGGTAGACAGGGCATAACCAGTAAACTCAGGTAGGCAGGGCATGACCAGTAAACTCAGGTAGGCAGGGCGTGACCAGTAAACTCAGGTAGGCAGGGCATGACCAGAAAACTCAGGTAGGCAGGGCGTGACCAGTAAACTCAGGTAGGCAGGGCATGACCAGAAAACTCAGGTAGGCAGGTCGTGACCAGAAAACTCAGGTAGGCAGGGCGTGACCAGAAAACTCAGGTAGGCAGGTCGTGACCAGAAAAACTCAGGTAAGCAGGGCATGACCAGAAAACTCAGGTAGGCAGGGCATGACCAGAAAACTCAGGTAGGCAGGTCGTGACCAGAAAACTCAGGTAGGCAGGGCATGACCAGAAAACTCAGGTAGGTAGGGCAATGCTTTAATATGCGTTCACAAGATTTTTTTCAAAGTATGTGTCTAGTAAACCATAAAATACACAATACTATTCATTATTTTAGAGACTGAAATTTAGTCGTGATATGTTTACATGTAAATGATTGCCATAAGTTTAGTAATTGAGCACAAGACCGATAGACAGCCTGGAATTACACATATACACATACAAGGTGTTTTTGTTGCCCGACATATCATGAGGTTGCCCCAGGACGTGGCTGGGTGTGTGTGTGGTGTGTGTGTGGTGTGTGTGTGGTGTGTGTGTGGTGTGTGGCAGGGTTGGGGAAGGGCACATAAATCCATATGCCTCTCATAACTCTCATTACAACAGCATGCCAAACTTAAATAAATTAAGATGCAATTTGAAGACAACTCATAAGATTTTAAAGACTAAACTGTTGTTTAGGTGCTGACATGTGGACTTCACCACGTCTGTGGTTGAATTTGTGGAGGATTTGGGATTTACAAACATGTACTCTAGCAGACATTTTTTAGGAGGGGTAAAACAAAGTTAGGGTAAAACACAACACTTGACTGATCAACTTTCCCCAGGCGTGTCGGACAGATGAGTATACATCATGTACCATGCTGGAGGGAGATGAAAATTTAAGTTTTGTTGCTTGAACAATAGTACAACTGATATAATTTTTTCCTTAGACCTAGGGGCCTCCGTGGCTTAGTTGGTTAGGGTGCAAGTGCAGCCTAATGACCCAGGAGCCTCTCACGAATGTCGTCGCTGTGAGTTCAAGTCCAGCTCATGCTGGCTTCCTCTCCGGCCGTAAGTGGAAAGGTCTGCCAGCAGCCTGCGGATGGTCGGGGGTTTCCCCTGGGCTGTGCTGGATTTCCACCCATCATAATGCTGGCCGCAGTCGTATAAGTGAAATATTCTTGAGTATGGCGTAAAACACCAATCAACTAAATAAATAAATAAATCTTTTGATCTATTGAATTAACATTCATTAATATTCAGTTTTCACAGAGCCTTATCATCCAGAGCTGGTTTTTGATTGTTTTCCTGGATGTTAAGATTTCTACTTACATTCCCACCATTTGGACCACCACCGATGTAATGGCTGTGATCCATGACAACATGAACTTTGCATCCCCCATCCGTTCAAATCAGAGCATCCCCCATCCGTTCAAATTAGAGCTTCCCTCATCCGTTCGAATCAGTTCACAATCTGCCTACTGTCGCGTAAGAACCTGCCCATTAATGACAGATTAATTTAGGGTAAAATACAAGAAATATGTGAACAGCGCATATCTTGTGACATATCCCAATACATAAAAGGTAATCATCAAAAATGCATTTATGTTTATTGGGCACCTCTCGACCAAGTCTGGTGCTTTTTAAAGGACTGCCTAAAAAAAACAAAAAAACTCCATGTAACCTCATTATATTACATAAACACAGTAATTAGCCAAGGTAAAGTAATTATACAACCATTCTTTCTAACAAATACATGGTTCCCATCATCTGTGAAAACCCTAATACAACAAGTTCTCCCACCGCTTTCAAGGACTTAATATCCTAAGGTTTGCAGCACCGTCAAGGACCTAATTTCCTAAGTTTTTCCAGCACCATCAAGGACCTAATATCCTAAGTTTTTGCAGCACTGTCAAGGACCTAATATCCTAATTTTTTCCAGCACCGTCAAGGATCAAATTTCCTAAGTTCTTTTTGCAGCACCGACAGAGCACCTAATTTTCTAAGTTTTTCTAGCACCGACAAGGTCCTAATTCCCTAGGACTCTTTTCCAGCACTGTCAAGGTCCTAATCTCCTAAGTTTTTTCAGCACCGTCAACAATAAAATTTCCTAAGTTCTTTTTTCAGTACCGACAAGGACCGAATATCCTTAGTATTTTCAACACCACAAAGGACCTAATATCCTAAGTTTTTCCATCACTGACAAGGATCTAAGATCCTATGTTTTTCCAGCATCGTTGAGGGCCTAATATCCTAAGTTTTTCCAGAACTGACAAGGTTCTAATTCCCTACATTTTTCCAGCACTGTCAAGGACCTAATCTCCTATGTTTTTCCTGCACTGTCAACGAACTAATTTCCTACGTTTTTCCAACAATGTCCAGGATATAATATCCAAAGTTTTTCCAACAACGTGAAGGACCATTCAATTGAAGTAAAAACCTTCATTTGAAGATTAATGGACAGTATATTTATTCATTTCTTTTATACTTATTTATTTATTCATTCATTCATTCATTCATTCACTGTGTTGCTTACCACCCTACTTTTTCACTTTATCACACGAATGTGAGCAATTCATGTTTTACACGTGATGGAAACTCAGTGCCTGGAAACTCAGTGTCTGGGATAAACCACAGACCTGTGATAAGTTACTTTGTCAACTGTTGTGTACATTAAAAAAAAAATACATCCACATTTCAATTCATTCAACCCCATAGTTCAGTTCTCTTCTTACCAGCCAAACATTATAGTCATGCTGAGTGGCATAAGGTTTAATTTGACACCAGAAATAAAAAAAAGGCAACAGATAGTGAGTGATACATGTATGTAAAGCTGTGATTAGGCCAGTGATTTTTTCAAATTCCAGAGAAAATCTAACACGTATTACCCACCTAAACTGAGGACTACACCATCTAAGGTTTATTTACAACCCACAGAGTAAAACATATGACAGACACACGTTTACACAACTTACCCGGAATTGATGATCCAACAGCTGTTCGTGCTACTTCTGCTTTAAACGTCAACACTTACGCTTTCCAGAGACACGTGTACGACGTTTTGATAACGCGAGATCTCGAACTGGGTAATTGTAAAAATTAATGTTCCGGAAAGTCACCTAAAAAATAAGACAGCTTCGAAAGGAAAGACTTGCCTCAGTTCATCGTACATGAGTTCATATATCCAGAAAACATAGCAAAATAAAACTGGTGTGATGAGAATAAATTTATTGTACGTAATAAATCAATTTGAGGCAGTAACCTTCTTCGTTTTCTTCTTTAGTTGTACATTTAGCCACACTTTGTATTTATGATATGGCGGCGCCCATGTGACAAACGTGTGAACATTATAAGATTGTAACAAATAATGACAACTTTTCTTTAAAATATCTCAAACACTTGCAACTGTGTCAAGCATAGTTGAGGTCGAGGAAGGCACTACGTTTTCAAGGTAAATAATTTTGTGTTTGTCTTTATGCCAGTCTAGTCAGTTAGCTCGAGTGCGGTTGTTGTTGACATCGGTTTTGTTTTCCTCGAACAACTGTCGAAGACTAATGAAACTAATTGACTCTCTGCCTTGTGGTCACATTGACTGCTATAGCATGGACGGTACCAAATCCTTTCTGCAAGTATGTCTCTGTCGACAGCCATTTTGAAGGATCACATGACCTACTTCTGGGTTTGAAATGTAACTGATCACTGGCACTGAAATTCTCCAAAGAACTATTAGGCCTATGTAAATAATTTTCATTGTAAGAACAACTTTAATCTTCTTAGTTCAACCCAGAAAGGCCTAAAAAAGGACTTGTACTATTAGTGCAGGTAAGTTTGGGTGTCGTCAGCACGGACTTCATTGAAATCGGATCCATCGTGTTGGACACCTGTTGGAATTTGGAAACATGTGCCGATTTTTTTCAGAGGCAGAGATAGACTCGTGTTTACGATGAATGTCACAATTTTAAAATAGCACACTGAGTCCATCTAGTTGGACAAAGATGTTCCTTACCTTTTCTTGTCTCCTCTGTGACTTGGTGATTTAGTGTGCTAGCACAGCACAATGACCCAATGACCCAACTCACAGAGTTCAGCTTATGCAGGCTCCCTCTCTGGTCATGAGCGGGAAGGTCTGCCAGCAATGCAGATCGATGCAGAACAAAATCTTACTTAGCCCAATATCTGAGCAATCGCGAATACTCAGACTAATTTCAGTGTGCTTATTCAAATTGTATTTGACCTTTTTCTTGTAGGATTTTCAGGTCTTCCTTTCGAAAATGCCAAAAGGTAAGAAGAAGAAAAACAAGGATTTTCAAAAGGTGAAGTTGAAGGTTGGGAAACGTCTACCGAAAGCTGACAATGAGACAAGGACCAGCTTCAAAGCTCGTACAATCCAGGTGCCTGAGCAGCTTAGAGGAAGGACTGAGGGTGGAGAACCCACCACTCACAGGAAGCTCAGCCTCACGGTATGTAAACACTTGTTACAGATATTAACAGTTTCTCAAGCCATAATTTTTTCTTCTCTCTAATGAAAGAGGTAGGGATTTTAATGAATTTACGCAAATGAAGAAGACACTTTTGTCAAAATTCTCTTTTTTAATAGGATATGTATAGGGAGTAACACTTGCCTCAAGGTCGAATGATCGAAACGCTTGCCATTCAGTCATTGGGTTGCCCTATAAAAAAGAAGTTCAGTCCTGTTCTTGGACAGTAATTTTTTTTGTTTGCATTAAAAGGATTAAAGCATCGTATACCTTTGTCAATCAAAATTCTGGTGAGATAACTTTTGAGGAAGAATTATGTGATTCGTGTGATTAAAAAAAAATCTTTTAAAGGCTTTCACATTTTTTGTGAAAAGCCATCATGATGCGCTAGTCTTACTTGTTAATTTTTGAGAGGTGTGACCAAACGACTGGCCTAAACCCTTCAGCAATTAGTGCTAGGTACATTCCTGGGAAATTTACATACCCAGTACCAAAAGGTGAAGTGACTGATCAGTTAAACTACATGTAATATGTTTTTTTTTTCTTAGGAACTTCTGTCTCAACTTCAGCATTATAACGTCTCTGTGCGATGTTCAGCTGTTACGGGACTGCGGGAGCTGATCGGGCGAGACTCAGCGCTGCTTTATTCTCATTTGCCCATGATTGTGGGAAGAACTTCAGAGCTCTTCACAGACAAGGACCCGGTTGTAAGACAGGCTGTGATTCGTCTAATGAGGGTAGTCCTGCCTCAGCTTTCAGCCAATCAGATCGGGCCATTCTTCCCAATGGTGAGTGCTCACCTATGCTGTGCCATGACTCATATCTATGAAGAAATCCGCATGGACTCGCTCTTTGTCATGGATGTTTTCTTGGACAGCTTTCCCGGCCTTGTCACCAACAATTCTACGCAGATACTGCTGAATTTTGTCGAGCAGATTTCGACGCGCATTGCAGCATCAGGTCGCTCTCAAGCAGAGCAATCTCTTAGTGTCAACCCCACCAGCAGACTATCTACGCTCAAGTGGAGAGTGAAAGTTCTGGAGAGACTGCAAAAATTCCTCACTGCATTGACACAGAATTCCTCCAGAGAGCATACATCTAGCTGCACTAATCAGTCAGATTCATCAAATCCTGAAGAAAATGTCATTTCCTTTCACCAGATGGCAGCACATGCTCAAGAGTTTGCCCCTGTGTGCAAACGAATGTGGACTAGTTACAGCTATATTCTGGGGTGAGAGGCTTCTGTTATTCTTATATATATATAAAGCACTTTTTGGGTGATCTGTAGTTTGTTTAAATTCTGTGATAAATCTGTTATTTACGAAAATACAAATGTCACCTTCAAATCCGGCCATGGGCAGAGAATTTGTGGATTTTGTAGGTAGGCACACGATTGAGTTAAAGTCCAGCCCATGCTTCCTCTCCTGCTGTAGAGGCCAACCCCGTTTCCCAGGGGGTTGGCCCGGTTCCTCCCACCATAATGATGGCCGCGTGGTATAATTGAAATATTCTTGAGTACGGGGAAAAACACCAATCAGATATTTAAATAAGTAAATCTGTTGCAACCTGGCATGTTGATTTGCTGTAATATATTGGATCACCATGTGACAGGCATGACAAAGTAGGATAGTGCTTTACATTATAGCTGTCTGCTGTAGAGAAACTGTTAGCTCGTATAACACACTACCTTCATGCGTCCCGTAAAAAACATGCTCTGTAGTATGTCTGATGTTTGCATGATCGTATTTATGTACATAGAAAAAACTCCAATACTTTCCCTTAATACAGTGTTTGAGATGGAGAAAAAAATTGGGCATCATTGGCACCAAATGTACATGTAGTACCTAAATTCCAGATTTTTCAGATTTATTCAATTCTAAATATGCCTTCGTAAATGTAGTCTTTACACTGACGGTTACTGACAGGTGATTTTCTGTACTATAATGTAAGCAAGGAGGTTTGTCAAGTACATGCACTTGGTTACTTATATGCAGTACTTGACTAGTGTTTGTTTCTGCTCACAAGTGTTTGTTGCTATTTGTTGCTACACACAAGCATTTGCTGCTACACATCAGTATATGTTACTACATCACCAGTATGTGTTGCTGCTCACCTGTATTTGCTGCTACTCACCAGTATTTGCTGCTACTCACCAGTATATGTTGCTACTCACCAGTATTTGCTGCTGCTCCTCACCAGTATTTGCTGCTACTCCTCTGTATTTGTTGCTACTCACCAGTATTTACTGCTACTCACCAGTATTTGCTGCTACTCGCCAGTATTTGTTGCTACTCACTAGTATTTGCTGCTACTCAGCAGTGTTTGCTGCTACACACCTGTATTTGTTGCTACTCACAGTATGTGCTGCTACTCACCTGTATTAGCTGCTACTCACCAGTATTTGTTGCTACTCACAATATGTGCTGCTACTCACCAGTATTTGTTTCTACTCACTAGTATTTGTTGCTACTCACCTGTGTTTGGTGCTACTCACCAGTATTTGCTGGTACTCAGCAGTGTTTGCTGGTACTCACCTGTATTTGTTGCTACTGACAGTAAGTGCTGCTACTCACCAATATTTGCTGCTACTAACCTGTATTTGCTGCTACTCACCTGTATTTGCTGCTATTCATTAGTATTTGTTGCTGCTCACCAGTATTTGTTGCTACTCACCTGTATTTGCTGCTATTCATCAGTATTTGCTGCTGTTCATCAGTATTTGCTGCTACTCACCAGTATTTGTTGCTACCTAAACAGGGCCAAGTCACTAGTGAACACTGACAACAAGCCAAGATTGGATCGTTCCGATGTCAGCTGTGAGATGTTCGTCAAAAGCTTACTTCCTCTCCTCTTGGAATGCTGGGTAGAGGCTACAGCCATTGACAAGAAGAAATCATCTTCAGTTGGTAAAGACATTTGTCATTTCACAACAACCACTGTTTCTTGTTTTGACCTGGTGAAGTTGGATATGCTGTCTGTTTGCTGCAACAAGCAGCACTAGATTAAATTGGCTCTGTCTACTGGCTAAAGTATTTTGTACCTCCTAACACTGGCATATTACTAGGCGAGTGGCCTGAGAGCAAGGTAAGAAGAAAGCCCTATGTATTCGCCTTTTTGCAAGATGTCTTATCTATTGCAAATTGGCACATAGACTTGCTCAAATAACATCATAAACATTTGCATTTGTACTGTTTGTAATTGTAACATACCCAGTGTTAGCTCAATGTTGCAAGTAAGCCGAGGTATTGTGAGCTCGTGGGAAGTTATCTGTTTGCGTAGGTCGGGTTAGACGTTTATTCCATTATTAAACCCTAGGAGCCTGGTCTGTTTGTACATTGTAAATGGAGTTTATAACAGTCCTATTCTTACACTCTATTGTAGTTAATCGCGATCAAGGTCAGAGCTTATTTCTTGAGGGATTTGTCTTTACACACTTGTTTGTTCAGCAGCCAGCACACTGGCCAATTAGAATATAGGTTTGCAACGTGTGTGTCTGTTCCATAGTTCGTTCGTTCGTCCATCTGTCCGCCAGTCAATCTTGAATCAGTTTAACAGACTTTTTTCCCCAAAACAATTCGGAATTTAATTCACCAAGACAAGTCACTGATCACCGAGTTATGAGCTGTTTTATGCCTTTTTGACATGAATAATATGGCTGTTTTTGTTATGTTTGATGAAGGCCTTGATGTAGCTATTATTCTGATTGCTCAAGCCATGTTAAGGGGACATGCAAAAGCAGTGTGAAAGCAGTAGTTTTCCAAATGCTAAAGTTTTTTATCGGGTGCCATCGTTTTTGGACATAGCTTACCAGGTTCCCCATGATTATGAAATTTACATTTGAACAGCTTGTTTTTAGATGGGCTTGTCTCACCCGACTCTCTGGTTGTCATGGTGAACGTTGTCAACGTGATTAAGTTGCTATGGAGATATGTCAGGAGCATTTCATCAGAGGAAGGAAATGTAAGTTTTTTGTTTTTTGTTTCAAATTTTAATGGTAAATATTGTTTAAGGTAGCAAAAAGGAAGTGCGATGGACGTATTTTTTTTACAACTTTGTTGTTGATGTCAGTGGTCATCATGTACCAGCAGTTTTTAACATCAATCCAGATATGTGTTACTGCAGTACATTGTTAGGCTTTATTTACATGTACCCTGAATCCACAGCAAATTCGATCACACACAGGGTTGGCATATTAGGGGAATGTTACCTGCTCTGGACGGCCAAGTTTATAACTTATGATGTGTTCATACTTATATGTGTCTCTACCCAAACATCATATTTTACGCCTCAAAATGTGATGAATTTTGTTTTCAAAATGTCTCTAAAGTTATACTTTACTGTGCCAAGAATGTAGGGTAACTTTAAGTGATTAAAGGGATGAAGAATCTTCACTGATTGGCTAGTGTGAGGGGCAAAGTCTGTGCTATGCCGAGCCTAAGCTGAACGGTGGGTATGGTACATTCGTTCATGCACGACTAAGGCTGCAGGATTTAACCCAAGAAATCCTATCTCCACTGTCAGTCAATCAGTATGAATTGTGTATCTGTTCAAACATCACACTGCCCTGTGCATTATTAATATTGAAAGTTGTTTATAGTGAAGCAATACGATATTAGTCGGAACACGAGCATCCTGTCTTGCTCAGACTGCTGATGTTGTACTCACTGATGCCGATCAATTTCTGACTAATGGAATTGTCCAGCTCTTGCAGACCTATGTCAGGAGGTTTGTCAGATACCTGCTGAAGGTCAGTGGTTTATTCCAGGCAGTCTTATATATGGGATTACTGCTTAGCACCAAATAAGTGTCAGCAATTCATAAAATCAGATATATTTTATTGTTTTCATTGTAGTCTGGCTTCTGAAATTAATCAGACATGCAAACAGATTTTAAAACAGAATATAATGATAAAATATCTGCTTATAAAATCTGTGTTTTTATGTTTCATCTCCCGCACCTTATACAGTCAGACTGGGTACCCAGTGAATACAGGAAAGATTTTATCAAACACGTCATGAGTTATTTCCCTTATTCTGTGCATGAAGCCCCTAGACGGAAAGACAAGAAATTGATACCTTCTGACAAAAGCGTGGTGAGTACTGTACATTAAGAGGAAGGAATTTCACACACTACATGTACCTATTGGGAGCCGCGGAGTGGATTTCCAGATAAAATATGTCTTTTACTAATTACAACATAATATATGTATACTGATTTCCCAAAATATGTATCTAATAGTTTATTATTGCATTTAATCCATGGCTCATGAACGTACAAACATGTAATCACTTGTTGGTGACGGACAGGAGACATCGACATTTATAACATGTACACACAACTATCAACAAACAAGTAACACATCACTTGGTGATGACAGACAGGAGACATCAACATTTATACCATGTACACACAACTGTCAATAAACATGTAACATATCACATTGTGATGACTGACAGGAGACATCAACATTTATAACATGTACACACAACTGTCAATAAACATGTAACATATCACATCATGATGACTGACAGGAGACATCAACATTTATAACATGTACACACAACTGTCAATAAACATGTAACACATCACATTGTGATGACGGACAGGAGACATCAACATTTATAACATGTACACACAACTGTCAATAAACATGTAACACATCATTTGGTGATGACAGACAGGAGACATCAACATTTATAACATGTACACACAACTGTCAATAAACATGTAACATATCACATCATGATGACTGACAGGAGACATCAACATTTATAACATGTACACACAACTGTCAATAAACAAGTAACACATCACTTGGTGATGACAGGAGACATCAACATTTATAACATGTACACACAACTGTCAACAAACATGTAACACATCACTTGGTGATGACAGACAGGAGACATCGGCATTTATAACATGTACACACAACTGTCAATAAACATGTAACACATCACTTGGTAATGACGGACAGGAGACATCGACATTGATGACGTACACAACTGTCAATAAACATGTAACACATCACTTGGTGATGACGGACAGGAGACATCAACACTTATAACATGTACACACAACTGTCAATAAACATGTAACATATCACTTGGTGATGACGGACAGGAGACATCAACATTTATAACATGTACACACAACTGTCAATAAACATGTAACACATCACTTGGTGATGACGGACAGGAGACATCAACACTTATAACATGTACACACAACTGTCAATAAACAAGTAACACATGACTTGGTGATGACGGACAGGAGACATCAACATTTATAACATGTACACACAACTGTCAATAAACATGTAACATATCACTTGGTGATGACGGACAGGAGACATCAACATTTATAACATGTACACACAACTGTCAATAAACATGTAACACATCACTTGGTGATGACGGACAGGAGACATCAACATTTATAACATGTACACACAACTGTCAATAAACATGTAACATATCACTTGATGATGACGGACAGGAGACATCAACATTTATAACATGTACACACAACTGTCAATAAACATGTAACATATCACTTGGTGATGACGGACAGGAGACATCAACATTTATAACATGTACACACAACTGTCAATAAACATGTAACATATCACTTGGTGATGACGGACAGGAGACATCAACATTTATAACATGTACACACAACTGTCAATAAACATGTAACATATCACATCGTGATGACAGACAAGAGACATCGACATTTATAACATGTACACACAACTGTCAATAAACATGTAACACATCACTTGGTGATGACGGACAGGAGACATCAACACTTATAACATGTACACACAACTGTCAATAAACAAGTAACACATCATTTGGTGATGACAGACAGGAGACATCGGCATTTATAACATGTACACACAACTGTCAATAAACATGTAACATATCACTTGGTGATGACAGACAGGAGACATCAACATTTATAACATGTACACACAACTGTCAACAAACATGTAACACATCACATCGTGATGACGGACAGGAGACATCGACACTTATAACATGTACACACAACTGTCAATAAACATGTAACACATCGCATCGTGATGACAGACAGGAGACATCAACATTTATAACGTGTACACACAACTGTCAATAAACAAGTAACACATCACTTGGTGATGACGGACAGGAGACATCGACATTGATGACGTACACACAACTGTCAATAAACATGTAACACATCACTTGGTGATGACAGACAGGAGACATCAACATTTATAACATGTACACACAACTGTCAACAAACATGTAACACATCACATTGTGATGACGGACAGGAGACATCGACATTTATAACATGTACACACAACTGTCAATAAACATGTAACACATCACTTGGTGATGACGGACAGGAGACATCGACATTTATAACGTGTACACACAACTGTCAATAAACAAGTAACACATCGCATCGTGATGACAGACAGGAGACATCAACATTTATAATGTGTACACACAACTGTCAATAAACATGTAACACATGACATCGTGATGACAGACAAGAGACATCAACATTTATAACATGTACACACAACTGTCAATAAACATGTAACACATCACATCGTGATGACGGACAGGACACACAACTGTCAACAAACATGTAACATATCACATCATGATGACGGACAGGAGACATCGGCATTTATAACATGTACACACAACTGTCAATAAACATGTAACACATCACATCGTGATGACGGACAGGAGACATCGACATTTATAACATGTACACACAACTGTCAATAAACATGTAACACATCACATCGTGATGACGGACAGGAGACATCAACATTTATAACATGTACACACAACTGTCAATAAACATGTAACACATCACTTGGTGATGACGGACAGGAGACATCGACATTTATAACATGTACACACAACTGTCAACAAACATGTAACATATCACTTGGTGATGACGGACAGGAGACATCGACATTTATAACATGTACACACAACTGTCAATAAACATGTAACACATCACTTGGTGATGACGGACAGGAGACATCGACATTTATAACATGTACACACAACTGTCAACAAACATGTAACACATCGCATCGTGATGACAGACAGGAGACATCAACATTTATAACGTGTACACACAACTGTCAATAAACATGTAACACATGACATCGTGATGACAGACAAGAGACATCAACATTTATAACATGTACACACAACTGTCAATAAACATGTAACACATCACTTGGTGATGACAGACAGGAGACATCAACATTTATAACATGTACACACAACTGTCAATAAACATGGAACACATCACATCGTGATGACGGACAGGACACACAACTGTCAACAAACATGTAACATATCACATCATGATGACTGACAGGAGACATCGGCATTTATAACATGTACACACAACTGTCAATAAACATGTAACACATCACATCGTGATGACGGACAGGAGACATCGACGTTTATAACATGTACACACAACTGTCAATAAACATGTAACACATCACATCGTGATGACGGACAGGAGACATCAACATTTATAACATGTACACACAACTGTCAATAAACATGTAACACATCACTTGGTGATGACGGACAGGAGACATCAACATTTATAACATGTACACACAACTGTCAACAAACATGTAACATATCACTTGGTGATGACGGACAGGAGACATCGACATTTATAACATGTACACACAACTGTCAATAAACATGTAACACATCACTTGGTGATGACGGACAGGAGACATCAACACTTATAACATGTACACACAACTGTCAACAAACATGTAACACATCGCATCGTGATGACAGACAGGAGACATCAACATTTATAACGTGTACACACAACTGTCAATAAACATGTAACACATGACATCGTGATGACAGACAAGAGACATCAACATTTATAACATGTACACACAACTGTCAATAAACATGTAACACATCACTTGGTGATGACGGACAGGAGACATCAACATTTATAACATGTACACACAACTGTCAACAAACATGTAGCACATCACATCGTGATGACGGACAGGACACACAACTGTCAACAAACATGTAACATATCACATCATGATGACGGACAGGAGACATCGGCATTTATAACATGTACACACAACTGTCAATAAACATGTAACACATCACATCGTGATGACGGACAGGAGACATCGACATTTATAACATGTACACACAACTGTCAATAAACATGTAACACATCACATCGTGATGACGGACAGGAGACATCAACATTTATAACATGTACACACAACTGTCAATAAACATGTAACACATCACTTGGTGATGACGGACAGGAGACATCAACATTTATAACATGTACACACAACTGTCAATAAACATGTAACACATCACTTGGTGATGACGGACAGGAGACATCGGCATTTATAACATGTACACACAACTGTCAATAAACATGTAACAACATTTCATGATGACAGACAGGACACACAACTGTCAACAAACATGTAACATATCACATCGTGATGACAGACAGGAGACATCAACATTTATAACATGTACACACAACTGGCAATAAACATGTAACACATCGTTTGGTGATGACGGACAGGAGACATCAACATTTATAACATGTACACACAACTGTCAATAAACATGTAACACATCACATTGTGATGACAGACAAGAGACATCGACATTTATAACATGTACACATTACTGTCATTGAAATGAGATGCAAGAAGGACAAGTCTGGAGAAAGCCTGCTTGTCGCCCACAGAACGGCTCCAGACTGCGTCTGGAGAAAGCCTGCTTGTCGTCCTCAGAACGGCTCAAGGCTGTGTCTGGGGAAAGCCTGCTTGTCGTCCACAGAACAGCACCAGACTGCATCTGGAGAAAGCCTGCTTGTCGTCCACAGAACGGCTCCAGACCGCGTCTGGGGAAAGCCTGCTTGTCGTCCGCAGAATGGCTCCAGGCTGCGTCTGGGGAAAGCCTGCTTATCGTCCACAGAACGGCTCCAGGCTGCATCTGGAGAAAGCCTGCTTGTCATCTGCAGAACAGCTCCAGACTGCGTCTGGATAAAGCCTGCTTGTCTTCTGCAGAACGGGTCCAGACTGCGTCTGGAGAAAGCCTGCTTGTCGTCTACAGAACGGTTCCAGACTGTGTCTGGAGAAAGCCTGGTTGTCTTCTGCAGAACGGCTCCAGACTGCGTCTGGAGAAAGCCTGCTTGTCGTCCGCAGAACGGCTCCAGACTGTGTCTGGAGAAAGCCTGTATGTCATCCACGGAACGGCTCCAGACTGTGTCTGGAGAAAGCCTGCTTGTCGTCCGCAGAAAAGCTCTAGACCGCGTCTGAAGAAAGCCTGCTTGTCGTCCGCAGAACGGCTCCATGCTGCATCTGGAGAAAGCCTGCTTGTCGTCCGCAGAACGGCTCCAAGCTTTGTCTGAAGAAAGCCTGCTTGTCGTCCGCAGAATGACTCCAAGCTGCGTCTGGAGAAAGCCTGCTTGTCGTCCGCAGAATGGCTCCAAGCTGCGTCTGGAGAAAGCCAGATTGTCGTCCGCAGAACGGCACCAGACTGCGTCTGGGGAAAACCTGCTTGTCGTCTGCAGAACGGCTCCAGGCTGCGTCTGGAGAAAGCCTGCTTGTTGTCCACAGAACGGCACCAGACTGCATCTGGGGAAAGCCTGCTTGTCTTCTGCAGAACGGCTCCAGGCTGCGTCTGGAGAAAGCCTGCTTGTCGTTCACAGAACGGGTCCAGACTGCGTCTGGAGAAAGCCTGCTTGTCGTCCGCAGGACAGCTCCAGACTGTGTCTGGAGAACGCCTGCTTGTCATCCACAGAAAGCCTACTTGTCTTCCACAGATCAGCTTCAGACTGTGTCTTTGTAGAGGAAAGCCTTGTTACTGGTGAATTGCCACATTGCCCTACATAGAACTGGATGCTTTCATCCAAGAGTTCTTATAGCATGAGCCACATTCACACATTGCTATTTGTTATATTGACTCATTGAATTCAAATTAATAAAACTAGAACAGTTTTTTTCATAACAATCGCTTTGGAAATCCAGCTGGCTCTGTTTTCGTTTGATCAAATTAGATGAGGTGATAGAGCAGTGTACATGTCTTTGTGAATGCAGTACGTAACATTCTATTTTCTAAGAAAGGTTTGATTCTGTGTAGTTTTTATCCTGGTACAGGATAGTATCACTACAATCTGGATTTTCAGATGGCATTGTCAAAGGATGGTTGATTTTTGCTGCATAAGTGAAAAATTCTTGAGTATTTTATAACAAAATTAAAAATAAAGTACAATAAAAAATCTTTTTTTTTTTCCATTGTAGACATCTGGATTGTCTTTGAACTTGTCAGTGTGTGACATCATGTGTTACTTCCTGTCTGATCTGACCAATGAGAAGGAAGCACACAAGCACCTGTTTTCACCAGTCACAAAGTATGTTCTGTCAGCCCTTCAGGCTGAAAGACTTTCCCAAGAAGACCTAAGATGCCTGATCAGTGTTATCAGACAAATCTTGAGGTCTAACATAGGCAAAGGTGAGAACTGTTGTGTTATGAAATAGGCAAAGCATAGTGGTGAATTGGTGTGTAAATAATAGACCTACATGTAATAATAGAATCTGTCTGCTTATTGATACTTAGTTTTTAATATTATTAGTTCCGTCTGTACAGTATGCAGTTAGGGTAGGTATACAGGTCTCTTGTAATCAAACTCTTTTTATCACTAAAGGTACAAAGAGTCTAATTACCCCTGCCATATGAGAAAGTGTCTCAATTCTTTCACGTTTTTCCCTCATGCACAGGTACAGTCGAGCAGATGCTGGAGGCGTGCTATCAGCTCTACACCCAGGCTCACACGCTATCCTATGTAAAACGTATCCTGTTGGACTTCTTCTCAGATCTGTCACAGAGACCCTGGTGGTCAGGTGTGACATGTCACAGGTGGGTACTTCAGAGTTCAAAGGTACATGTAATCGACTGTAGAAGTTGCATGCACACGGATTGGGTCATACCAGCGAATTTAGAAGTGGTACTTATTTGCTGCCTCTCTTGGCATTCAGCACTGAGAGGTTAGAGCAAGGAATCTGAACTGGTTGGCCCGATGTGAGTATAATGAAGACTTTTGTCTTCGTATTGTTTTGTACTACAGTCTATTAACCAATGAGGTCACATGTTTAAATCCAGCTCTCACTTACTTGTCTGCGCTTGTACGTCAAGAGGCTGGCCAGTTACCTGACAAGGGTCAGTGGTTTACTCTGGTTATTCAGGTATTCTTGATGAGTTTCCCCTGGGCTCTGCTGGGTTTCCTCCCACCATAAAGCTGACCACTGTCAGATAAGAGTTTGAAGTTCGTGATGGGTTTCCCCTGGGCTCTGCTCGGTTTCCTCCCACCATAATGCTGACCACTGTCAGATAAGAGTTTGAAGTTCTTGATGGGTTTCCCCTGGGCTCTGCTCGGTTTCCTTCCACCATAATGCTGACCACTGTCAGATAAGAGTTTGAAGTTATTGATGGGTTTCCCCTGGGCTCTGCTCGGTTTCCTCCCACCATAATTCTGACCACTGTCAGATAAGAGTTTAAAGTTCTTGATGGGTTTCCCCTGGGCTCTGCTCGGTTTCCTCCCACCATAATGCTGTCCGTCATCGGATAAATATTCATCAGTACGACATAAAACACCCAATGAAATAAATGAATAAAGTTCTTGAACACGTTGTTTAACACCAGTCAGTCTGTCAGTCGATCAGTCATTTTGTTTTGTATTTTTCGGCTCAAAAAGACCGGCTACTAATGTCCAGGAAACAAAACTCAGAGCATGCATGCCTTGTACCTTGCCATTCACATTCACATTGCAAGTTTCTAGACAACGTACACACTGTACTGTAGGCTGAAAATATGTTTGCAGCAGGCTAATTTGCAAGACTTGTAAACTGGCTGCTGTTGTGTAAGTGAAAAGTATGATATTTAGCAACAGTTGAGCAAAGGCAATAAATAAATGAGTTTTGAATTGGTTTTGAGTGTCTGGTTTCACTTGTTTCTTGCAGACATTTTTACGTATATGTGTACCCGTTAAGCTTTAAATGAGGTTATGGGCAATGTTTATTGGATTTATTTTCTCCAGCCACATCTTTAGGGATTTCCACCAAGAGTTACCTGCCTTGCTGAAGGAAGTTGCTTCCACTCACTCCCAGATGGCAGCACTGGTACTGGCTGTCATGAAAGCAGGACTGATACAGAATAAACTTTCTCTGTCTTCTGCTCACTTGGAAGATATTTTAGGTTTGGAACCTTTATCATGGTCACAAGCTGTTTCTTGTAGCTTTTGTCTTTTGTAATTTCTCTTTCATACTTTTATACTGCCTGTCTGGAGTGTGTACCCTTGTAAATGTCTAACTGATAACGGAAACAAACAACTTTTTTTCAAATGTTCCATGAGGAAAACAGAATTTTTAGTTAAGAAAAGAGCATATGTGATAGTCCTTTTTCTTACCTACTTGTTTATGTTCAAAGACCATTGTATATATTGCATTTACTATCAGAAGAAGCATTTCATTCTATAAGACAATATCCTAGTTAAAAAAGTATGGTCTAGGTTAAGAGTGACTTTTTCAGTATTTTCTTTTCAAGCAAATGAGTCCTTGAATGCTTATTTTCATTGTAATCATCCAAGAGCTGATTTAAATTGAGTGAATTTATAATGTGAATCTTGTCTTGCACAGCTGCGAATGAGGGCATCTTTGTGTCATTGTCCTGCAGTAACCAGAGGTTGATCGTGGATATGATGTTTTATGTCCATACCCTTGACAAGGATCATTTCAGGAACATTGCCAAAATCATCAAGTCTTCCTCCATCACAGAAGAGCTATCCTGCTATTTTGTGGAGGTGCTCTTTAACAGGTATGTTACTTTGTGCAGTTTTGAGATTTCCCCTATAAGAAAGACATGTCAAAAGTGTGTATGTTTATATCCAGTTACATATAACTACTGTATAAATCATCATTGTTCCACCATCCATAAAACTGACATCTGTCATCGCATCTGACCCTCATCGCATCTGACTGTCATCGCATCTGACCGTCATCCCATCTGACTGTTATCGCATCTGACTGTCATGGCATCTGACCGTCATCGCATCTGACTGTCATGGCATCTGACGGGTCATGGCATCTGACTGTCATTGCATCTGACCGCCATCGCATCTGACTGTCATGGCATCTGACCATCATCGCATCTGACTGTCATGGCATCTGACTGTCATTGCATCTGACCGCCATCGCATCTGACAGTCATGGCATCTGACCGTCATGGCATCTGACTGTCATGGCATCTGACCATCATCGCATCTGACTGTCATGGCATCTGACCATCATCGCATCTGACTGTCATGGCATCTGACCATCATCGCATCTGACTGTCATGGCATCTGACCATCATCGCATCTGACTCTCATGGCATCTGACCATCATCGCATCTGACTGTCATGGCATCTGACTGTCATGGCATCTGACCGTCATCGCATCTGACTGTCATGGCATCTGACGGGTCATGGCATCTGACTGTCATTGCATCTGACCGCCATCGCATCTGACTGTCATGGCATCTGACCATCATCGCATCTGACTGTCATGGCATCTGACTGTCATTGCATCTGACCGCCATCGCATCTGACCGTCATGGCATCTGACCGTCATGGCATCTGACTGTCATCGCATCTGACCGTCATTGCATCTGACCGTCATTGCATCTGACCGTCATTGCATCTGACCGTCATGGCATCTGACCGTCATGGCATCTGTCCGTCATTGCATCTGACCGTCATGGCATAAAGTGAACCATTCATGAGTATGGCATTAAGTGACAATCAAATAAATAAATACTGTACTTCACAAATATCTACAATACTTCACAAATAAGTACCATACTTCACAAATAAATACCATATTTCACAAATAAATGCCATGCTTCACAAAAAAATACCATTCTTCACCTAAAAATTTGTATGTAAACATGAACTATCAGCAGTACATGAAGGCCTTAAAATGACTTTTGATGCTAACACCTGAGTTTTTGAGATAAATTTGGCTTTTGATGCTAACACCTGAGGTTTTGAAATAAGAAATGAGGCATTTGATGCTAACACCTGAGTTTTTTTAGATAAGAAATGAGACTTTTGAAGCTAACACCAGAGTTTTTCAGATAAGAAATGAGACTTTTGATGCTAACACCTGAGTTTTTCAGATAAGAAATGAGACTTTTGATGATAACACCTGAGTTTTTCAGATAAGAAATGAGACTTTTGATGCTAACACTTCAGTTTTTCAGATAAGAAATGAGGCTTTTGAAGCTAACACCAGAGTTTTTCAGATAAGAAATGAGACTTTTGATGCTAACACTTCAGTTTTTCAGATAAGAAATGAGGCTTTTGATGCTAACACCTGAGTTTTTCAGATAAGAAATGAGGCTTTTGATGCTAACACCTGAGTTTTTCAGATAAGAAATGAGACTTTTGAAGCTAACACCAGAATTTTTCAGATAAGAAATGAGGCTTTTGATGCTAACACCTAAGTTTTCAGATAAGAAATGAGACTTTTGATGCTAACACCTGAGTTTTTCAGATAAGAAATTAATCTAACCTCTGACCAGACTCTTAGGTGGCCTCACAAGGTGGATGAATCAATCCGAATCAAGCAAAATGTGTCATTTGAAATATTCTAAACTTAAGGTGAATAAATCAGGTTTGCCTGACTAGTGCTGTAAGTTTGACATTGTTACATGTATTTGAACTTCAGGGGCATGGTGTAAGTTAAACAACTTAGAATTACACATGTATATTCATGTATATTTCTGGGTAGAAAGTTGACAAATCTACCACTAAATTCAGGGAGAGGATAAACAGATTGACACTGTATTCCACCTTAAATACGGCCGAAAAATTGCATTATTAAAGGCAAACGGAGGAGATAAAAGATTACTGTTCCAATAGACTATTATACTACATGTATCTTCTTAACTTTCAAGACCTCTTTTCTAACATCGATAGAACTCTAGAAACCTGGAATAATATGTTTCTTGTGGATCAAATACATACTATGGTCAAATATAATATTTGGTTTGATGAAGTGTTTAATGAATTTGTTACTTGTACATGTATTTCTCTTCATATGTCATTTGATATGTCCTGACAGGTTTGTCAGCTGTGACACAAAGCCATCTGGGAAAACTTTCTGCACATTGGACACATTTCTCAGTTTCCTCATGACTGTGGCATTGGGTAAGTGTGCACACTGGACACATTTCTCAGTTTCCTCATGACTGTGGCATTGGGTAAGTGTGCACACTGGACACATTTCTCAGTTTCCTCATGACTGTGGCATTGGGTAAGTGTGCACACTGGACACATTTCTCAGTTTCCTCATGGCTGGTACATGATTTTTGAGTTTTATTTCTACTTTCATACTTTCCTCCAACGTTGAAAAGGGATTTATTCCGCCCAGTAATTAAAATTTGTAAGGCCTAAATACAGCAAATTCTTAAACAATTCTCAGCCGGCTAATACAGTAGAGAGAGAATAACAATACTGGTCAAGGAAGTAGGCCTTTGCAACTGCTCTTGTGTTTTTTTTTGTTGCGTAGGAATAAATCAAGCAGAGTTGTCGTCCATCTCGACACATGAGCCCGGTCCCTATGTGGGGGGTTACCTCCCCTTGAGAACAGCTGATGATTCGCCAACATGGAACCGCCATAAAGCTGTCACTGAGGTAAGCACACTAAACATACCTATGAAATACCTAGCTAGATCATGGGAAGCTCACATTTCACGCAAATAGGTAACTCCTTTGGTGTCATAATGATTAAAGTGTCTGCCACAAAGGCAGGAGACCTGAGATAAAATCCACCTGATATCAAAGACTTTTTGTGGCCTCGCTTGGTGCTCAGCATTGAGAGGTTAGAGCAAGGAAACAGGACTGGTTTAACCCAGTGTCAGTATAATGTGACTGTGTGGGGTGTCATGTCTGGTGTCTTCAGTGGTGGTAGCACTTTGGCAGCATGAGCATGCCCTGCCACAAGAGCACACAGTATATGTACATACGCCTAATGACTCCTCGTCGTCATCTGACTGAAAAATTGTCAAGTATTACGCGTAAGCCAAATAGATCATACAGACCAATTCCAGCCTGAGTTTTAAAACATCGTCTCTGCCAGCAATCTACAGATGGTAAGGGGGTTTTCGTAGGGCTATGCCTGGTTTCCTCCCACCACAATGCTGGCTGCTGTTGTAGAAGTGTAATATTCTTGAGTATGGTGTAAAACACCAATCAATCAAATAAATCAATAAATGGATAAATACATGGTCTTTGTGAATAAGCCTTCCCGGGTCATAAACAGAGGCAATTTTCTGTGGCAGTGCATCATTGTTGTACAATGTGGCTACTGAAATTAATAATATATCATGAGAACTCATTTCCTTAGCTTAGTACGCACGTGCGTGCCTGTGTGTGTGTGTGTGTGTGCGTGTGTGTGTGTGGGTGCAGGTGGGTGGGTGTTTGGTGTGGGACAGCTCACTTTGATATTTATAACCTTTGATGGATTGTTTACTTACTTACAGGTGACTGTGTGTCTGATGTCACAACTCTCTCAGGATCAATGTTTATGGCTAGCAGTGTCTTCATTCTTGGATCATTTATTGGTAAGCCCCTTTCTGTTTTCGTTTTTGATTTTATCATGTTTTTGCCTTTTTAATGAAAGTGTGTTTTGGCGTATTAGTTTAATATTGCTGTGTATATGATTATGCTGATTTTAGCATATTTACACGAAAAAAAGTTCATCCATACATTTGTATGTGCTTCACGAAAATAATAAACATATAGAAATCTTCAGCAGCCTCCCACCAATGCAGTTGTGAGTTCAAGTCCAGCTCATGCTGGCTTCCTCTGCTCTACTGCATGGGAATGTGTGTCAGTTTCCTCCCATGTCTTGAGTACTTCCTTAAAGACCAGTCAAATACATGTACATAAATGGTAGATATATTTTATAGAACTAATTCTTTAGGACTGAAACTGATTTGTCAGCACTACCATTTGTTGATGTATTTGATGTTAACAGTAAAAAGATAAACAGTATTTGCAATTTTTGCTCATTGAAATTTGTTTGCTTTATACTGACAGAGATTCTGATCTGCTTGACCTTTCCAGACTCATCACACGACCTTGAGCTACATGACGTGCTGGTCAGTGATTGTGATCATTAATAGGCTATACACTTCTGGATGTCCAATAGGAGACAGCCTTAGAAACTGTGTCATCAAACTAAGCCTGTCATTGATACATTCTGTGGTTGCCATGACAGTTGATGACTCCAAATCAGAGGAAGAAGTGGATTGGTTAACTTACCGTGATAGTGTATGGAAGGCTGTGATTGGCTGCTTGGCCATTCTAGACCCAAAATTAGTCACCTTTCTGGATAAATTTCAGGAAAGTGTTCTTTCTCCAAACTGCCCAGGTAATATAACTTTCGAAGGAAATATTAAAAACATGAAATAAAACGATAATAATAAAATTTTCTTAGAATGGAATAGACCCTATTTAGATTTGGTGTTATGTTAGAAAGACTTCTGGCCTTGATATTTTCCTTATGTTAGCAAAATATTTATTTATTTATTTATTAGGGGCCTCCGTGGCTCAGTTGGTTAGCGCGCCCAAGTGGGAAGGTCTATCAGCAACCTGCGGATGGTCATGGGTTTCCCCCGGGCTCTGCCCGGTATCTGACCACCATAATGCTGGCCGCCGTCCTCTAAGTGAAATATTCTTGAGTACGGCGTAAAAGATCAATCAAATAAATATTTATTTATTTGATGGGTATTTATGCCCTGCTAAAGAATATTTCACCCACATCTTGTTTGAAGCCAAAGAAAGAGAAGCTTTAGTGATGTTGGCAGCACACAGTACTATGAGTATGGCCTTAGAATAGAAATCAAAATATCTGAATCCTTTTAATTTCGCTAAAAACTTAATAAATCAGTGAAAGTATTGTTTACCTTAAAGTATCAGGGGAGATAACTTTAAACCGGGAGGCACACTCAGGGGAGATAGCGCTGTTACTTTACTTGGCCAAAATTTGGTGAATTTTATTGAATCGATGCAATTTTTTTTACATTGTAATATATCATCAGTTATTTGGAATGGCTTCATTCAAACAGTGTATTATTGTGTGGCCTGTATATGCATACACATGTATGAGAAATAAATGTCAACTTGTGTGATTGATTCATGGTTCCTGTTCAGGTGCTCATACTGCTGTCATGATGCTGACCCACATTGTGAAGACGCCAGACCTGATGATCAACTTACAAGTTGACCTTCAGAAATTACAGACTATCACAGACACCATTCAGGTAACTCTTCATCACTGCTGCTGTTTAACGTGTAACTCCATTCTCCAGATTGGAGGCCTGGTCGACAATGGGTCTCGGAGCATTTTTGGCAACTCAAGTGTCTTGCAGCATCGAGAAGTAAGTGAAAGCTGATTCTGAGCAGAGTTTACCTTTCTGCGACTTTAAGCATCCAGTCATATCCAGGTGTGTTGATCTCGAGCCCAGTTTAAAACCGTTTGCGTGTATTACATCACTGTAGTGGAGCGGGTGCTGTAAGGCTGTTGGCACGGTCGCTTCTCTGTGAAGACAACTTGTCCTCCATCATTGTGGCATGCATTGGAAAGTTTGTCAGTACCTTGCTGACGGTTGCGGGTTTACTCCAACCACTTTAGTTTCTTCCACTCATATATATCACTTACAACAAACATATACACGAAAAATTCTTGTCACAACATTTGGGGTGTGTTCCATTCGTCAAGCTGACAGCCTCTGGTGGCACATTTTAGTGGTCACTGCACTTCTGGAGGACACAACAATACATGCCACCTCATGAAATTTGAAATGATAATACACTTGACGCTTCTCGGGTTATCATTTCATTTCTCACTAAAAAAATATTTATGATATTCAACCTTCACTGTGCAATATCTTCTATTTTTTTCACCCATGAAACAACAGTTTTAATTGTATGGCCTAAGTAAAGAATAGGCTTATTCAACAGGCAGATTATGTAAGCTTTAAAAAAAAGAGCAGCTGAAATTATTAGAAGTAGACTGTGAATGTCAGTTTGTGATTCTTAGATCAACTGTTTACCACCTTCATACTGATAAGCACAACTCTAACTATTATATAAAGTTTTACAGTGGTGGACATGGAACAGTTTAGAATGCCAAATCAAAACATCACCATCATTTTATGTTTTTAAGTGTTATCTTATGCTACGTGAAGAAATATTTCACCTGTAAATGGGAACATGTCTTCATGATTTCAGCGGATGTATGTAGTGATGTATTATTGACTGTTTTTACATTTTTAAAAAATGGAATTGTATACATGCACTTGAAACCTTCAACCTTTTCGACGTCTACAGCAGTTTTTTCAGTGAAATTTATCAACAGTTATTATGAAAATTGATTTGTTGGTGTCGCTAAAGATGGAGCTTTATAAAACTATCCAACTTACTTCTCTACACGTCATAGTTCTCTCAATATGTTTCAAAATATTGCTTCCTGAGGTAATCGAAAAGTTGGAGAATTGTATAAATTGTGTATAACCAAGCTTTCATTTCTTCATTCACGTACATGGCACTGTGTCCATTTATCTGGCTGCCATTTATCTCGTTGCCATTTATCGGCAGATTGACCTCCTGTTTAAGAGGTGTCTATATCCCCCTTTTTCTGCCAAGTTTGCCTGACCCACAAATGTCATGTAGCTGACATAATCTGAGTATGGAGGGTTGGATACAGAGTCTTGTTGGTTCCGAAAGTTTGAGGAAGTTCTGTAGTCTGCCATAAAATTTTGATTTTTGCTCCTTTTTTAAGCGATGAACCGTTAAAAAATCAAATGCAGTGGGCTCCTAGATGTTAATCTTCTTCTTAATATAAGTCTTCTAAAACAAAAATTGACATTCTTGGATCTAAATCACAGGAGCTCTTCTCTGCTCAATCAAACCATATTCATTCAATAAGCTATAAATATATTTATTTTTAAAAACTAAATTGGCCAATTAGTATATTAGAGCTCCTGCAATCCAAAACTGCACATGGTGTACATGTACTAGATGAGCTTATCAATTAGACAATATCTGCTTACAGGTAAATCTGGGTTGTTTTTCTGTTTTGGCAGAAGCAGGTGTGTGGTGTGATAGATGAACAGGTGTTGACAGATCTGCTGTACCATGTGTCTGTGATCACAGCAGGCGGTAGATAACACAGAACAGCCCAGAAGCAGGTGTGTGGTGTGATAGATGAGCAGGTATTGACAGATCTGCTGTACCATGTGTCTGTGATCACAGCAGGAGGCAGATAACACAGAACAGCCCAGAAGCAGGTGTGGTGTGATAGATAAACAGGTGTTGACAGAACTGCTGCACCATGTGTCTGAGATCACCGCAGGAGGTAGATAACACAGAACAGCCCAGAAGCAGGTGTGTGGTGTGATAGATAAACAGGTGTTGACAGATCTGCTGCACCATGTGTCTGTGATCACAGCAGGAGGCAGATAACACAGAGCAGCCCAGAAGCAGGTGTGTGGTGTGATAGATGAACAGGTGTTGACAGATCTGCTGCACCATGTGTCTGTGATCACAGCAGGAGGCAGATAACACAGAGCAGCCCAGAAGCAGGTGTGTGGTGTGATAGATGAACAAGTGTTGACAAATCTGCTGTACCATGTGTCTGAGATCACCGCAGGAGGTAGATAACACAGAACAGCCCAGAAGCAGGTGTGTGGTGTGATAGATAAACAGGTGTTGACAGATCTGCTGTACCGTGTGTCTGAGATCACAGCAGGAGGTAGATAACACAGAACAGCCCAGAAGCAGGTGTGTGGTGTGATAGATGAACAGGTGTTGACAGATCTGCTGTACCATGTGTCTGTGATCACAGCAGGAGGCAGATAACACAGAGCAGCCCAGAAGCAGGTGTGTGGTGTGATAGATGAACAAGTGTTGACAAATCTGCTGTACCATGTGTCTGTGATCACTGCAGGAGGTAGATAACACAGAACAGCCCAGAAGCAGGTGTGTGGTGTGATAGATAAACAGGTGTTGACAGATCTGCTGTACCGTGTGTCTGAGATCACAGCAGGAGGTAGATAACACAGAACAGCCCAGAAGCAGGTGTGTGGTGTGATAGATGAACAAGTGTTGACAAATCTGCTGTACCATGTGTCTGAGATCACCGCAGGAGGTAGATAACACAGAACAGCCCAGAAGCAGGTGTGTGGTGTGATAGATAAACAGGTGTTGACAGATCTGCTGTACCGTGTGTCTGAGATCACAGCAGGAGGCAGATAACACAGAGCAGCCCAGAAGCAGGTGTGTGGTGTGATAGATGAACAGGTGTTGACAGATCTGCTGTACCATGTGTCTGTGATCACAGCAGGAGGCAGATAACACAGAGCAGCCCAGAAGCAGGTGTGTGGTGTGATAGATGAACAAGTGTTGACAGATCTGCTGTACCATGTGTCTGTGATCACAGCAGGAGGTAGATAACACAGAGCAGCCCAGAAGCAGGTGTGTGGTGTGATAGATGAACAAGTGTTGACAGATCTGCTGTACCATGTGTCTGTGATCACAGCAGGAGGCAGATAACACAGAGCAGCCCAGAAGCAGGTGTGTGGTGTGATAGATAAACAGGTGTTGACAGATCTGCTGCACCATGTGTCTGTGATCACCGCAGGAGGTAGATAACACAGAGCAGCCCAGAAGCAGGTGTGTGGTGTGATAGATGAACAAGTGTTGACAGATCTGCTGCACCATGTGTCTGTGATCACCGCAGGAGGTAGATAACACAGAACAGCCCAGAAGCAGGTGTGTGGTGTGATAGATAAACAGGTGTTGACAGATCTGCTGCACCATGTGTCTGTGATCACAGCAGGAGGCAGATAACACAGAGCAGCCCAGAAGCAGGTGTGTGGTGTGATAGATGAACAGGTATTGACAGATCTGCTGTACCATGTGTCTGTGATCACAGCAGGAGGCAGATAACACAGAACAGACCAGAAACAGGTGTGTGGTGTGATAGATGAACAGGTGTAGACAGATCTGCTGTACCATGTGTCTGTGATCACAGCAGGAGGTAGATAACACAGAACAGCCCAGAAGCAGGTGTGTGGTGTGATAGATGAACAGGTGCTGACAGATCTGCTGTACCATGTGTCTGTGATCACAGCAGGAGGCAGATAACACAGAACAGCCCAGAAGCAGGTGTGTGGTGTGATAGATGAACAGGTGCTGACAGATCTGCTGTACCATGTGTCTGAGATCACAGCAGGAGGTAGATAACACAGAACAGCCCAGAAGCAGGTGTGTGGTGTGATAGATAAACAGGTGTTGACAGATCTGCTGCACCATGTGTCTGTGATCACAGCAGGAGGCAGATAACACAGAGCAGCCCAGAAGCAGGTGTGTGGTGTGATAGATGAACAAGTGTTGACAGATCTGCTGTACCATGTGTCTGAGATCACAGCAGGAGGTAGATAACACAGAACAGCCCAGAAGCAGGTGTGTGGTGTGATAGATAAACAGGTTTTGACAGATCTGCTGCACCATGTGTCTGTGATCACAGCAGGAGGCAGATAACACAGAACAGACCAGAAGCAGGTGTGTGGTGTGATAGATGAACAGGTGCTGACAGATCTGCTGTACCATGTGTCTGTGATCACCGCAGGAGGTAGATAACACAGAGCAGCCCAGAAGCAGGTGTGTGGTGTGATAGATGAACAGGTGTTGACAGATCTGCTGTACCATGTGTCTGTGATCACAGCAGGAGGCAGATAACACAGAACAGCCCAGAAGCAGGTGTGTGGTGTGATAGATGAACAGGTGCTGACAGATCTGCTGTACCATGTGTCTGTGATCACAGCAGGAGGCAGATAACACAGAGCAGCCCAGAAGCAGGTGTGTGGTGTGATAGATGAGCAGGTGTTGACAGATCTGCTGCACCGTGTGTCTGTGACCACAGCAGGAGGCAGATAACACAGAGCAGCCCAGAACCAGGTGTGTGGTGTGATAGATGAACAGGTGTTGACATATCTGCTGCACCGTGTGTCTGAGATCACAGCAGGAGGTAGATAACACAGAACAGCCCAGAAGCAGGTGTGTGGTGTGATAGATAAACAGGTGTTGACAGATCTGCTGCACCATGTGTCTGTGATCACAGCAGGAGGCAGATAACACAGAACAGACCAGAAGCAGGTGTGTGGTGTGATAGATGAAACAAGTGTTGACAGATCTGCTGTACCATGTGTCTGTGATCACTGCAGGGGGTAGATAACACAGAACAGCCCAGAAGCAGGTGTGTGGTGTGATAGATGAACAGGTGTTGACAGATCTGCTGTACCATGTGTCTGTGATCACGGTGGGAGGCAGATAACACAGAACAGCCCAGAAGCAGGTGTGTGGTGTGATAGATGAACAGGTGCTGACAGATCTGCTGTACCATGTGTCTGTGATCACGGTGGGAGGTAGATAACACAGAACAGCCCAGAAGCAGGTGTGTGGTGTGATAGATGAACAAGTGTTGACAGATCTGCTGTACCATGTGTCTGAGATCACAGCAGGAGGCAGATAACACAGAACAGACCAGAAGCAGGTGTGTGGTGTGATAGATAAACAGGTGTTGACAGATCTGCTGTACCATGTGTCTGTGATCACAGCAGGAGGCAGATAACACAGAGCAGCCCAGAACCAGGTGTGTGGTGTGATAGATGAACAGGTGTTGACAGATCTGCTGTACCATGTGTCTGTGATCACAGCAGGAGGCAGATAACACAGAGCAGCCCAGAAGCAGGTGTGTGGTGTGATAGATGAACAAGTGTTGACAGATCTGCTGTACCATGTGTCTGTGATCACAGCAGGAGGTAGATAACACAGAGCAGCCCAGAAGCAGGTGTGTGGTGTGATAGATGAACAAGTGTTGACAGATCTGCTGTACCATGTGTCTGTGATCACAGCAGGAGGCAGATAACACAGAGCAGCCCAGAAGCAGGTGTGTGGTGTGATAGATGAACAAGTGTTGACAGATCTGCTGCACCATGTGTCTGTGATCACAGCAGGAGGCAGATAACACAGAACAGCCCAGAAGCAGGTGTGTGGTGTGATAGATGAACAGGTGTTGACAGATCTGCTGCACCATGTGTCTGTGATCACAGCAGGGGGCAGATAACACAGAGCAGCCCAGAAGCAGGTGTGGTGTGATAGATGAACAAGTGTTGACAGATCTGCTGTACCATGTGTCTGTGATCACAGCAGGAGGTAGATAACACAGAACAGACCAGAAGCAGGTGTGTGGTGTGATAGATGAACAGGTGTTGACATATCTGCTGTACCATGTGTCTGAGATCACTGCAGGAGGCAGATAACACAGAACAGCCCAGAAGCAGGTGTGTGGTGTGATAGATAAACAGGTGTTGACAGATCTGCTGCACCATGTGTCTGTGATCACAGCAGGAGGCAGATAACACAGAACAGCCCAGAAGCAGGTGTGTGGTGTGATAGATGAACAGGTGTTGACATATCTGCTGTACCATGTGTCTGTGATCACGGTGGGAGGCAGATAACACAGAACAGCCCAGAAGCAGGTGTGTGGTGTGATAGATAAACAGGTGTTGACAGATCTGCTGCACCATGTGTCTGAGATCACCGCAGGAGGTAGATAACACAGAGCAGCCCAGAAGCAGGTGTGTGGTGTGATAGATAAACAGGTGTTGACAGATCTGCTGCACCATGTGTCTGTGATCACGGTGGGAGGCAGATAACACAGAACAGCCCAGAAGCAGGTGTGTGGTGTGATAGATAAACAGGTGTTGACAGATCTGCTGCACCATGTGTCTGAGATCACCGCAGGAGGTAGATAACACAGAGCAGCCCAGAAGCAGGTGTGTGGTGTGATAGATAAACAGGTCTTGACAGATCTGCTGCACCATGTGTCTGTGATCACAGCAGGAGGCAGATAACACAGAACAGCCCAGAAGCAGGTGTGTGGTGTGATAGATGAACAGGTGTTGACAGATCTGCTGTACCATGTGTCTGTGATCACAGCAGGAGGTAGATAACACAGAACAGCCCAGAAGCAGGTGTGTGGTGTGATAGATAAACAGGTGTTGACAGATCTGCTGTACCATGTGTCTGTGATCACCGCAGGAGGTAGATAACACAGAACAGACCAGAAGCAGGTGTGTGGTGTGATAGATGAACAGGTGTTGACAGATCTGCTGCACCATGTGTCTGTGATCACAGCAGGAGGCAGATAACACAGAACAGCCCAGAAGCAGGTGTGTGGTGTGATAGATGAACAGGTGTTGACAGATCTGCTGTACCATGTGTCTGTGATCACAGCAGGAGGCAGATAACACAGAACAGACCAGAAGCAGGTGTGTGGTGTGATAGATGAACAAGTGTTGACAGATCTGCTGTACCATGTGTCTGTGATCACCGCAGGAGGCAGATAACACAGAACAGACCAGAAGCAGGTGTGTGGTGTGATAGATAAACAGGTGTTGACAGATCTGCTGTACCATGTGTCTGTGATCACAGCAGGAGGCAGATAACACAGAGCAGCCCAGAACCAGGTGTGTGGTGTGATAGATGAACAGGTGTTGACAGATCTGCTGTACCATGTGTCTGTGATCACAGCAGGCGGTAGATAACACAGAACAGCCCAGAAGCAGGTGTGTGGTGTGATAGATGAACAGGTGTTGACAGATCTGCTGCACCATGTGTCTGTGATCACAGCAGGGGGCAGATAACACAGAGCAGCCCAGAAGCAGGTGTGTGGTGTGATAGATGAACAGGTGTTGACATATCTGCTGTACCATGTGTCTGAGATCACTGCAGGAGGCAGATAACACAGAACAGCCCAGAAGCAGGTGTGTGGTGTGATAGATAAACAGGTGTTGACAGATCTGCTGCACCATGTGTCTGTGATCACAGCAGGAGGCAGATAACACAGAACAGCCCAGAAGCAGGTGTGTGGTGTGATAGATGAACAGGTGTTGACAGATCTGCTGTACCATGTGTCTGTGATCACAGCAGGAGGCAGATAACACAGAACAGCCCAGAAGCAGGTGTGTGGTGTGATAGATAAACAGGTGTTGACAGATCTGCTGTACCATGTGTCTGTGATCATGGTAAATAACAATAGCTTTGTTTAAGAGAGGCCCCAGTAAGTTGCTTGCAAATTATATTTGGCATGATCAGTGTTCAACGCATTACTCAAGAATGTTTCATATATATGTGGGTGCAAAGGTTTATGGATGGAAGTGCCTGATGTAAACTACTGACCTTTGTCAAGCACGTGACAAACCTCTTTATGGTGACTTACAGCCTGGAGCTATAAAAGATGGAGTTGAGTCTGTAGAGAAAAGGTCAAATCGTTAGCAGACTTGGCCAACAGTGGGCTAAATTTATATGAAAATAAACTCAGGCATGTCAGAGATAAGCAGTTAAATATACTTTATTTTCATGACTAACAAATTATTGGTACAAAGTATGTTCTGGAAATGTGTTTTATTCTGCCTGAGAGTCAAGGACATGATATAATGATTTAAGTCTCAGTTTTCATAACCATGGTAACATGATCTATTTTATATATGACCTGAATATGGAATGTTTGAATATGATAACCCCTGCCATGAATATTTGAAAATGCTACAAATCCTAGTTTATTAAGTACAAAATAAAGACATTATATAATATATGGAAATCAGCTCTCACATCAGCATATTCATGTATATGTTTTTGTACATGGATCGTACATATACCCAGCTTTTCCAATTTTTTGGCTAAAAACAAAAGAAAAAAATAAGATATTGTGTATGAAGTCAGTAAATTCAATTAATTTGTGCCATATTTACATTGAATACATTCACAATTAAAATGCTTAAGTACATGTATATCTTACTTGTGAATAGCATTATTACAACAGTTGGTTTAGGGCTTCCATATAAGGAATCATGTTAAAAGAGACAAACCCCCCCCCCTCCCAAAAAACAGACACACAGATTGTTTTATCTAGTAACTACATAGTAACTACATGTACCATTATTTGTTACACAGATACTTGTTTACAAGGCATTGAAATAATATGTATGGTGTTATTAATCGTCGTGTCCAACATGAAGGTTAGTGACACCATATATTTCCGTATCATGTCACTTAGAGTAACCACGTAACACGTGTATTCCACAAAAAGAGCCATAAATTCCGAGCAGCATACTGATGTATGGGTGAAATGCTTCAGTGGTGTGACTGTGAACTGCTTCAGTGATGTGATCATCGATTTCATGTTATGTCGCACCAGACATTGGACAGCAGTCGTCACATGGGGAAGTGTATATTTCTGTATCCTGCAACCGATGTCAAATGTGTGTCGACTAGGTTATCTCCCTTTGTTTTGTTCAAGCCACCCATGGATGGTCACATTGCTGAAGCAATTCAACCATGTATATGTACATTGGTCTAGGCTACTGCTCTGAATTGATGGCTCTTTTGCAAGCTAGATTCATTGCAGGATACAGAAATATATGGTGTCAGTAATCCTCATACTGGGCTCATCTGAAGTCTTATTCAATAAGAGGGTGTATACGAACAGCATATATATTTCCGTGGGTTGATGAACATGATATGTGTGCTATATAACATTTCCATCTATGTTTAATACCCTCAAACCCAAACAGGTGATAATAAAATGAGTATCATAATTAAAATACATGGTAACAGAAAATCTGGGTAATCTCATCATTTTCAAAATCATAAAATTTGTATATGTACAAAAGAAAGTTATAAATATCTACTATAGAGAAGAACTGTCAAAGAATGGGTGTTCAGTTATGGCTGAACTGTCAAAGGATGGGTGTTCAACTATAACTGAACTGTCAAAGGATAGGTGTTCAACTATAGCTGAACTGTCAAAGGATGGGTGTTCAGCTATAGCATATTTTATGGTGTTTCGAGGTTTGTGGAGTTTTCAGCTTCAGCACCAAAAGTAATGTTTATGATTTTTGCCTCTAAAAATGGAGGTAAATTTTAGGCATATTTAAGCTTCATGTACATGCAAAATCAAGAGACTAAGATGAAAGAAATTCTAAAACGAGAAGAATTTCTGATACAAATAAAATACATGAGCTCACTGTCATCAGACATACCAAAGAACACTATACTTAATACCTGCACAGTTCTGAACAGTATTAAATCCTCTGAAAAGTTAAAATTCTGTTGAAAATGGACTTTCCGTACCATGTCCACAGTTTAGCCCAAATAGTAAGCTAATGATCCTCAAATTTAATCTGTCAAGAGATGTTGTTTTACATGTTTTTTCTTACCGAGGAAAGGCACAGTAAGAATTATTTTCTATGAAGGTGGGTTTTTGAATGCACATCATTTCCAAAACATGGGCCCTGATTTTTACTTATTCTCTACATGCAGATGATTTTTATGTACTACTTTCTAGTGTGGAGCATAATTAAACATTAAGTGATACACATTTTCTAATTTGCACTGTCTTGGAGGTAATCAAGTAAGTAAATTCATACAGTTTCTAGCTGATGCTTACTAAATTGGGAGGAGCAACAAGGAAATGCGCACACGTGTGTAGTACCTGAGTACCGTTAATGACATCATCAAAACCAAACTTGTACACCATTAATTTTAATACCTTGATGAAAACTAAAGTTATCCACTATTAATTACTATTAAATCAAAGTTTTATTTTGTCTGCCATCTGTAAAGTCCTGCATTAATACTTCAAAGCATGCATTTTTTTGGTTCACTTTTTTTTTTTTTTTAACCACTGACTAATAATCCATTGCTATTACAGTATATCTACCTTGTATGTATCATGCCACAAAGCCTAACATTCAATAATAATCAGGCCAGCTCGAAAAGGCAGAGATCAATACATCACGTCACTGACCCCAAAGTTTTGTTTATCAGGCGAAACTGAGTTACACAATCCTGTCTACAGTTAATGGATTTCTCAGTCTCAGACATTTATTTATTTATTTATTTAATTCATTGGTGTTTTACGCCGTACTCAAGAATATTTTACTTATATGACGGCGGCCAGCATTATGGTCGGATGAAACCGGGCAGAGGCCGGGGGAAACCCACGACCATCCACAGGTTGCTGACAGACCTTCCCACTTATGGCCAGAGAGGAGGCCAGCATGAGCTGGACTTGAACTCACAGTGACCGCATTGGTGAAAGGCTCCTTGGTCATTATGCTGCGCTAGAGCGCTAACCAACTGAGCCACTGAGGCCCCTCACCCTCAGATAAAAAAAAAGAAGCATTTGTTCAACATACATATAGATAATTTCTTCTGTAGATACACGTATAATGATTACAATATCTGTTAAAAAGTATACCTGTGCTTACCATGCACCCTCGTTAACAACATACTACACATACACCTGTGTAACATAAGGTAACACAATTCTCAAAGGCCCAGAATATCCAAATATCACAGTGGGAATACTGTACACGGGAACACCTCAACCTTTTTCGTAAGTGTTTGTAAGATGTTTGTTTCCAGCATATTCCATAGGCGTTATTCTGGGAAGGAATGATAACACTACGTGCTTTGTTTTGTCTCCAAAATCAAAACATTGTACTTCACCTGAAGTTTAGTACCCTAACTCTTCTAATTTTTGTGACACCTAACCAATATATATGTAATTGTAGCAGGAATATTTAGTTTCTTTTTGCACAGGGTTAGTACATCTAATGACCAACATATTCATATCTTTACTTCCCCGAAAAACAGAGAGAAATATAATTCATTGTCTTATATCTTTCCTAAAAATGAGAAGAAATAGGGTATGTAGAACTGCAGTCAGAAGTACATTAAGGCCTTAAAATGGCACTTTCCATGCCAAAATTCTTTCTGATAAGCAATTGATCAAATTTCGTAAAAAATCTTTTATGCGGCACTATAAGGCGAGTGAATCGATCAGAATCAAGAAAAATGTATCGCTGAAAATTCTGCTAATTACAAAGGTGTATAAATCGTGCTTAAAGCTGATTTATCATCTGCAAAACTGTTGAGGAATTAGGCTTCTGTTTAAGTTTTGACCTTATTTTGCTCTACAGAGTACATGCATGCCTGACGCCAAATATATTTCCACACTTGTACACAGTCCTGTAATTATGACCCTCATCCAAAATACATTTTCATACTTATTCAACCAAATAGAAATCCTGTCAGATAAGAGGCTTGTTATGTAACGGATATGAGGAAATAATTCCAGCCCCCAGAAACCATAGCAATCACCGTCACCACGTAACCATTCTTGAACAAAGTGGGGTTTAGGTTGCCCAATTTGGTCAAAGTGTTGCTCAAAAAAGCAGTCAGCCCATGACCATGCTACAGAATGTCCGGTTCAAATCTTGCCCGATGATCAGTTTGTTGTTTTCAGTCTGTCACTTCAGTACAAGGCCTGACAGGCTTTGGTCAGGCAAAACTTAATACTGCCTCAATTTGCAGCTTCTGGGATAGGAGAAAGTCTTCTGGAAGATTTTTGATCTCTTCCATTGTGGTTTCAGAAGGCAATGCTATGAGACTCTCCACTGGATGCCACAAAATGTGATACAGGCAACCTTCACACCAAATGTTCATAGGGACTGAAAAATGCCTTAGTGATATGTTGAGGTGAGATGTTGTGTGCGACACATACACGTCCAGGAGCGTCACATGCATGACCAGGTGCATCACATGCATGACCAGGTGCGTCACATGCATGACCAGGTGTGTCACATGCATGACCAGGTGTGTCACATGCATGACCAGGTGCATCACATGCATGACCAGGTGCGTCACAAGCATGTCAACGTATGGCACATGCACATCCAGGTGCGTCACATGCACATCCAGGTGTGCCACATGCACGTCCAGGTGCATCACATGCACGTCCAGGTGTACCACATGCATGTCCAGGTGCGCCACATGCACGTCCAGGTGCATCACATGCATGTCCAGGTGCACCACATGCATGTCCAGGTGTGTCACATGTATGTCCAGGTGTGCCACATGCATGTCCAGGTGTGTCACATGCATGTCCAGGTGTGCCACATGCCAGGTGTGCCACATGCACGTCCAGGTGTGTCACATGTATGTCCAGGTGTGTCACATGCACATTCAGGTGTTTCACATGCATGTCCAGGTGTGTCACATGCATGTCCAGGTGTGCCACATGCGTACAAATGCATGTCAATTACTACAAACATCCTTGATTCTTGTAGATGGAAACAAGGACAAGTAAATATACATTGTGAAAATTAAATGCCTTATTAGTAAAGAATTGTGTAAATAAAGGTATGTTAATTAATACGTAGATGCATGTAAATCTGCTCCAGGAAGGTTAATTCCACATAAAACAAAGAACTTTCACGTATCATGACAGCAAGCAAGCATTCAGTCCAAATGCTTTCAAGCATGATTAACCATGATGACTAGCAGATTAATAATGTGTTTGACATTAACCTCTTTATAAAATAAATATAATAATAAAACAACATACAACCACCCCAATCTCTACTTCTCTCGTAAAATTGTCTCTGTGGATGAGTATGATTTTCCATTCTGTGCATTGATCGAACTCCCATCTGATGCACTGATCGAACTGTCCAACGAATAGCCGGTTTTGTGATCCTGAAAAAATCGACCAGTCAGAATGCAGGTGAGATGTCATCTGAGCCATATCAAGGCTGCAGCTGTAGGACGTGAACAAACGACAGTCATAGGCGATCGCCAACCTGGAGGTTTGGGGTTATAGGTTCAGAGGTCAGGGAAGGTTGAGCAAGGGAGGTAACTTCAGGTGTTTTCATCGGAGAGAAGCGGTTGGTAAGCCGTGGTGGGATGATCATCTTGGAACTCGCTCATGAGGCCCATTTCGTTTAAAAACTGGAAGACAAGGAAACATAAAAAAAAGAGACTGTGCATCCAGCGACAAATGTGATCTGGGTAAACTGAAGAGAGATGTTTTAAGTAGATGCCTGAAGCGGTGATCGGTGCTGCTGAAAGCGAAACTGTGCTTTTGAATGTGGCTGAAAGTACTAATAACAAATTCATTACCAGTACCAACACTAAAGAATGAAGAATAAAGGGCCTGGCAGGACAGGAAACACTACAAAAAATTTCAGTTTAAATTAACAAAGAGTCCATTAAAGGGAAAACAGCCTTTTGAATATACAGTTAACATCCTCCAGTAGACATTTTAAGGCTTGCATGTATGGCTTCAATATGTCTGCACAATTAGGTCCATTCTCCAGGCCTATTTGTTTGGTTAATAATGACCTGAACAAAATTTTAAACACCAAAGCAGAGAAGTGTGACTGCTTAAAATGGTTTACAATTACTGTATCATCCAATTTAATTATTTTCTATTTACTTACTTGATTTGCCATTTTCAAAAAAGCTATAGCAGTCAGGTTTATGAGTGTAGGAAACCTAACACAGCCTGGGAGAAACCACAGAGCCTGAAGGGAACCAGAGCATGAAGGAAAGAGGCTGGAGGAAATCAGAGAGAGATTTGAAGGAACCAGAGAGATTGGAAGAAACCAGAAAGAGACAGGAAGAAACCAGAGCCTAAAGGAAAGAGGTTGAAGGAAATCAGAGAGATTTGAAGAGACCAGAAAGAGGCTGGAAAAAAACAGACAGCCTGGGGGAAAACTGATAGACACTGGAAGAACCCAGAAAGAGGCTGGAAGAAACTAGACAGCCAGGGGGAAAACAGACGAACACTGAAAGAAATCAGAATGAGATTGGAAGAAACCAGAAAGAGGCTGGAAGAAACCAAACAGTCTGGAGGAGAAAAGATTGAGACAGGAAGAAACCAACAAAAGCCTGGAAGAAACCAGACAGAGCCATAGGAAAAGCAGTCTGGCAGAAAGTGGATAGGTACTGGAGGTAAGCAGACAGACTGAAAGAAACTACAAGCCTTGGGGGTCACATTGATGGTCAGGTTCAATATCTGATAGGCCAGCTTTTAGCTTTTACACAAATTCCTAAACTTTTTCACTCGTATAATGGCTGTCAGTTCTTGGGTATGTGGAAATTGGAGTGCTCGGGGTAAACCATTCAGTTTTACCCTATGTGGAAATACACATATCTTTACTTTTCCAAAAAGAAATGTAATATTCTACTTTCAACACTACTAATATCTGTCCCAAATTTGAGAAGAACTAGGGTAGTACATGGCATGAAGCACTATTAAATCTAACATGTATCACAGAAGCTTATCTTTTGACACTCTATGAATTCTAGCATCAACAGCAGATTGTGCAGACAAGCAACTTGTGATCGATAAAGGATTTTAATACATATACTTACGTCTACATCACCTGCTAAATCATATTTTTCCTAAAACCCAACATGCACACATCAAATTATACATCAGCATTAAAATGTTAAATTAACTTAACACAGTATATACATGCAGGCCATGCAGAAATTCTCAATGGGCAAGCCAGTAGTCTGCCACGAGCCTGCCACAGGATTGTCTGTGGTGCTCCCCACAATAGGGGAGTTGAGAGTTCAAACTTTTTTATCACTAAAGGTAAAGAAGTCTACAATTGTATCATGTGACCTGTCCAAAATGTTAGGCAACTATTACTGATCACATTTAATTACTAGCAATTGGGAAAAGTTTTCGAAATATTTGTGTGGGATCACAAGTTATGGATGTCAATTACTTTAAATGACCTAAGATTTCGTCTTTTAAAAGGCGCATTTTTACAAGCGAATAAATGCATTATACTTCTGAAGCTGCAACTTTTTCCATTTTTCAGTAGGATATCATATTGCAAACTTTCCAGCTAAACTTTCATCAAATCACCTTTCTAAGCTCAACGGAGGTCTCAGAATGAGGCTAAACAAATAAATTAGCCATGAATGAAATGGTGGGTCAGTTAAAGATTTGGGGTGTTATCTGGGAGATAATTAATGGGTGGGGCAGTAATGACTTAATGACAGCAATATTCCACTTTTCCATTTTACTAAAAAGATGACATATTAAGTTAAAAAACAAAGTATATGCCACATCTACAGTATATGTAGAAAGTCCTTAACCTGGGTGTTGTTAACCCATTATATGTACGTTAGTTTAACAGGAAGACATTTTCTGCCCTACCATGCCTACTTACACACCAGATATTATCGGTGGTCCTACACCTACATGCCCTCTAATTTTGTGAAAACATTTTAATTCTGTACAAAACAAAAATTGGATTCGTTTCTTTTTTCTGACCAGTGCAGCGTACACTGTGACCTGAAGCACCTTCATGACCTTCACTGGATGGACAGGCCATATTCCAAGCTTCATAGCAGCAATCTACCACACTGAAAATTGCTTCAAACATTTATCTAAATATGTAAATTAAGACGGTAAAGATTATAGAACTGTAAAACCGTTCGGTTCTCATCTGTGATCTCCAAACACTGCCCTCACATTATAACCCATGATGACATCAAACATCAGATAAGTCGTTATGATATCACTGTCATATCAAAACCAAAATTACATCATGTGAAAAATTGAATGTAAATATCATAAGGTTAAAAGGAAAACAACAAACAAACAGTACGAATATTAGAAGTAAAATCAAGTTAATGGTGTTTGGCATGTTTGATCCAAACAAATTAGAATATCACAAAACACATGCTATATACGTGTAAACCAAACATTGTTAAAACTGTCTGTTAGCTTACACGCACAAGTACAGGGAAGACAAAGGTATTTATCTTCTTTTTAAAGAAAGTGAAATTACACCAAAACAGAAAAGCATGATGAGATCACATGATAAAATCACTTGAGAAGATCACATGATGAGATCACTTGAGGAGATCACATGATGAGATCACTTTAAAATTGTGTTTTAAATAAACTACACTTTAACATTAATTACAGCATTTATTTTGAGAGACTTATCTTCTGTGACTTAAACAAATTAACAAGCTTGAATTCTTTGGTTGTACACTTCAGTTAATTTTCATTTATTTAATTATTATTATTTGGGGGGGGGGGGTTCCTTCTTTCCATTTAAAATCTGTGAAATGTGAGCATGGAAAGATGAACCCTATCTCCTCTGGTTTGTGTTAATGATAGTTTAGACTCTACACCAACAGAACTGTGTCTCAGGATTGTACAGTGTCATCATTTTACAGCTCACCACAGATAATCACATACAAAATTAGCGTGGTAATGTTCATAAGAATGCAAATTGTCAAGAAAAAATTACATCATTCTTGCTTTTTCCGGGCCATTTTTGTGTTAAAACTCTAAACAGATTACACTGTGAAAAGTGATTTTTTCCTGAATAAATACACGTAGTTACAATCATATAATGTATGAAAAGTGTTCCACTTTAAAACAATGACAAGATCTGAACCGAGAAGAGAAGAGTATGTATTTCTGTTATTGTTGTCATGTCCCCCTCCCCCAAAAGTACATGTACATTTACCATGCTCACATTTTGTATTAGGATAAATTTCAAGACACTAGAATTAAATCAACAAATTAACAAAAATTGGAAAAAAAAAAAAAAACAATGGAAAAAACATTGTGTATTACTTACAGCACATTTTCCCACAAAGGGGAAGCCCATAGCAACCAGGGCAAACCATGCCTAGAAAGAAAGCAAAAACAACATGTCAGGGGCCATTTGTCAATCTTGACATTTATATGTCATTTATTTCTTTAAATGCTGTGGAATGCCACACTAACACCGTTTTCATCAATATGAGGAATGTCAGTTTTATATGGGCGACAGAAACCGAGGTGCTTGACATAAGCTGACAAAGTGGTGTTTAACAAATGAGAGACTGCATGTACAATTAAAGGCACCCCCAGAATGTGTGCGCGGAGTTTTGCGTTGTACTTGAGTGTTCATTCTTTTGATGACAAGGAGTCCTTAGGTGTGCGTAAATTGGGCATATACTGCGTCTGTGGCATGTCCATGTCCATGTCACCAAAATGCTGCCTCCACTGAAGTATCGTGCCAAAGACACCAGACATGACACCCCACCCAATCACATTTTACAAATACTGAGCCAACGAGTCCTGTTTCCTTGCTCTAACCTCTCAGCTCTGAGCGCCATGTGTGGTGATACCACAAGAATCGTCTACCAAGTACTGTCACCATGCATGGATCCATGAACAAGGTAGGATGTTCAGAAATTCTCTGCCCAAGGCTGGGTATGAACCTGTGACTTGTTTGTCAGTGACTAGGGTCTTGGACCATACCAATTTATACATAACCCTGTTAATTTCCATTTGATATATTTTGTTTGCTCAAAAGAAAAGTAAATGTAAAACACACTGGAAAAAAAGACAAAGAAAAGCACGTAAAATAATGGATTCTCACTGTAATTTATGTGGACCCGAGGCGTGAGACTGACCGCACCAGTTTCAAGGTGCTAGCCCAATCAAATGACAAGAATTTAAACTGGGCTCAAGACCTTGCATAATCGTCGAATACGTTAATGTCACCATAATCCATGTCACCACAATCCACAATGTCACCACAATCCATAATGTCACCACAATCCATAATGTCACCATAATGTCATAATGTCACCACAATCCATAATGTCACCACAATCCATAATGTCACCACAAACGTCATAATGTCACCACAATCCATAATGTCACCACAATCCATAACATCATAATGTCACCACAATCCACAATGTCACCACAATCCACAATGTCACCACAATCCACAATGTCACCACAATCCATAATCCATAATGTCACCACAATCCATAATCCATAATGTCACCACAATCCATAATGTCACCACAATCCATAACGTCATAATGTCACCACAATCCACAATGTCACCACAATCCATAATGTCACCACAATCCATAATGTCATAATGCCACCACAATCCACAATGTCACCACAATCCATAATGTCACCACAATCCATAATGTTACCACAAACGTCATAATGTCACCACAATCCATAATGTCACCACAATCCATAATGTCACCACAATCCATAACGTCATAATGTCACCACAATCCACGACACCACAATCCATAATGTCACCACAATCCATAACGTCATAATGTCACCACAATCCACAATGTCACCACAATCCATAATGTCACCACAATCCATAATCCATAATGTCACCACAATCCATAATCCATAATGTCACCACAATCCATAATGTCACCACAATCCATAATGTTACCACAAACGTCATAATGTCACCACAATCCATAATGTCACCACAATCCATAACGTCATAATGTCACCACAATCCACAATGTCACCACAATCCATAATGTCACCACAATCCATAATGTCACCACAATCCATAATGTCACCACAATCCACAATGTCACCACAATCCATAATGTCACCACAATCCATAATGTTACCACAATCCACAATGTCACCATAATCCATAATGTTACCACAATCCATAATGTCACCACAATCCATAATGTCATAATGTCACCATAATCCATAATGTCATAAAGTCACCACAATCCATAATGTCACCACAATCCACAATGTCACCACAATCCATAATGTCATAATGTCACCACAATCCATGATGTCACCACAATCCACAATGTCACCACAATCCATAATGTCACCACAATCCATAATATCATAATGTCACCACAATCCATAACGTCCCTACAATCCATAATGTCACCACAATCCATAATGTCATAATGTCACCACAATCCATAATGTTATAATGTCACCACAATCCATAATGTCACTACAATCCATAATGTCACTACAATCCATAATGTCACTACAATCCATAATGTTACCACAATCCATAATGTCATAATTTCACTACAACCCATAATGTTACCAGAATCCATAATGTCTTAATTTCACTACAACCCATAATGCCACCACAATCCATAATGTCACCACAATGCAGTTATATAGAAAATATTCACACTTTGCCCAACCAAAACTCATTGTTCAACAATCCTGAGAAGTGACACAAGCTGAGAAGTGACAAAGGCTGTGAAGTGACACAGGCTGTGAAGTGACACAGACTGAGAAGTGACAAAGGCTGTGAAGTGACACAGGCTGAGAAGCGACAAAGGCTGAGAAGTGACACATGCTGAGAAGTGACAAAGGCTGTTAAGTGACACAGGCAGAGAAGTGACACAGGCTGAGAAGTGACAAAGGCTGTGAAGTGACAAAGGCTGTGAAGTGACACAGACTGAGAAGTGACAAAGGCTGTGAAGTGACACAGGTTGAGAAGTGACACAGGCTGAGAAGTGACACAGGCGGAGAAGTGACACAGGCGGAGAAGTGACAAAGGCTGTGAAGTGACACAGACTGAGAAGTGACAAAGGCTGTGAAGTGACACAGGCTGAGAAGTGACACAGGCTGAGAAGTGACAAAGGCTGAGAAGTGACAAAGGCTGTGAAGTGACACAGACTGTGAAGTGACACAGGCTGAGAAGTGACACAGGCTGTGAAGTGACACAGGCTGAGAAGTGACACAGGCAGAGAAGTGACACAAGCTGAGAAGTGACACAGGCGGAGAAGTGACACAGGCAGAGAAGTGACACAGGCTGAGAAGTGACACAGACGGAGAAGTGACACATGCTGAGAAGTGACACATGCGGAGAAGTGACAAAGGCTGTGAAGTGACACAGGCTGAGAAGTGACACAGGCGGAGAAGTGACAAAGGCTGTGAAGTGACACAGGCTGAGAAGTGACAAAGGCTGTGAAGTGACACAGACTGAGAAGTGACAAAGGCTGTGAAGTGACACAGACTGAGAAGTGACACAGGCTGAGAAGTGACACAGGCTGTGAAGTGACACAGGCTGTGAAGCGACACAGACTGAGAAGTGACACAGGCTGTGAAGTGACACAGACTGAGAAGTGACACAGGCGGAGAAGTGAAACAGGCTGAGAAGTGACACAGGCTGTGAAGTGACACAGGCTGAGAAGTGACACAGGCAGAGAAGGGACACAAGCTGAGAAGTGACAAAGGCTGAGAAGTGACACAGGCTGTGAAGTGACACAGGCTGAGAAGTGACACAGGCTGAGAACTGACACAGGCCGAGAAGTGACACATGCTGAGAAGTGACACATGCGGAGAAGTGACAAAGGCTGTGAAGTGACACAGGCTGAGAAGTGACACAGGCTGTGAAGTGACACAGACTGAGAAGTGACAAAGGCTGTGAAGTGACACAGGCTGAGAAGTGACACAGGCTGTGAAGTGACACAGGCTGAGAAGTGACACAGGCGGAGAAGTGACACAGACTGAGAAGTTGTGAACTGACTAATACTTACCAGATAGCTCAAAAATGCCAAATATACAAAAATGATGATGCCAATGATGAGGTACATCCACCAATGGGGAGGTAACTCTGGTATGTAGATGGCAGCGAAGTACAGATTAATCCCTATGACAACCAAGGCCAGTATACTCGCCACGGCTTTCATCACCCTGTCAAGTAAAAACAATATTTACCCTCGTTGTACATAATCTGTGACACATTCTTGTGTAATTAAATCAATACAGGCGTAAATACACAGTGCCCCTTACCCAGCTGGTTTGACATCATATGTTTTCATAGGTCTCATCATATGTATAGCAAAACCGCTCTACTTACTTCACACACCTATAATCTTTAATATGCCATGGTAGTAATTGTACCTAAGAAAAAATGACTGCTTAACAAGCTCCATGTAAATAAGTTAATATTCATTTAATAACACTATTACTTATCACTATTTTTAATGAGAGTAGTATTTATTACATACCCTAACTCCTCACCCTTTTCATATGTGAAACAGAACTTTTATACAATTTATGCCCAAATTTCAGGGTTTCGCAAAAAATATATATTTATCAGTGTACACAGAAAATGCTTGAACAAACACTTTGCAAACATGCAAAAAGGCTGAAGAATTACAGTATGTACAACTTTATGTAACTCTAATGGTCTTATATTAACTTTACAATATCTGTAACAACAACCTTGTACAATAACATTGTACATTCATTTTTATCATCACTTGTACTCAGTGTAAATCATGATGCCTTTATATGTGCAGTGCTTTTATCTGTCGATGAAGTGATCTGCTAAAAAAATTGGAGAATCTGAATTCTGGAGTTTTGTGAAAGTGGGCCCTGGATGGTTGCTATGATGGACTTACCTCCCATTAGAGAACTCTTTCATGACGGAGGGAGAACTGGTAAAAGTGAGGATGGGAATGAGTGCAAATGGCAGCTGTAGACTCATGAGTACATTCAGTAGGTCGTTCATCCCTGTAAGGTCGGTGATGCCGCGGTACACTGCCACAAACACCGTAGGTAAAATGGCAACAGACCGGGTCACCAGAACCACCTGCCACTTTTTCCATTTCAAGTCCAAGAAACCCTGAAATGGTCATATATCCAACGTTTCCAAAACGTACAACATTTCCAAAATGTCAGAAGTCACAAAGTTTTAATTAGCTTTAATTTAGCTTATTAAATTTTTTGTTTCATTTCTGCATAAGACGTTAAGCAGATTAAAAAAAATTAAAATCTTTAAAATCTTATAGTATATATGTAAATGACCCCAAATTTCGGCAAAAAAATTGTGTACATAGGGGCAAATGAATGTCCTACAATAATCCTTTTGATACTGAACATTTTTTCAGGAAGATTTTCCTTACCTAATCAACCAATCAACCTCAAGTAGAAGTGTTAAGTCAGGAAAAATGCACTCTACTCATGGGTGAGGTTTCAGTCGTATTGTTTTGCTTTTCATGGATTCCACTCTAATGCAAACTCACCTCCATTGCAAACTGCCCAGTGTAGGTCCCTGTCATGGTTGAACTTTGACCTGCGGCTAAAATGCCCACAGCCCACACATACATAGCTGCAATACCGAACTGACAGCCCAGGAATACGCCCTGTACAGGGAAAGGAAAGTGGGCAGAGCTAGAAAGTTAGTCAGTTTTATGTTGTATTGAAAACTGGTGTATACAAATACATGAAGGCTGTGGTCACTCCATTTCTTTATTGTTTCCTGAGATGCTAAATGCCATACTCAAGAGTCTTCATTTATAAAAACTGTCAGCTTAAATGGTGGAGGAAGCTGGAGGGCCTACATGAGGCACCAGCGACCTTTGGCACCAGCATCCTTTGGCACCAGCGACCTTTGGCACCAGCGACCTTTGGCATGTTACTGTCAAAATTTCCCACGTGAAGTAGATATTGGTGAACATACGTTAGGTTGTGCAAATGGCCACACGGTCGTTGTCGTCGGATACACTTATATTCTAATAGACAGTGAGAGGGGTGGAATGTATAACAGTGGTGGAATGTATAACAGGGGTGGAATGTATAACAGCAGTGGAATGTATAACAGGGGTGGAATGTATAACAGTGGTGGAATGTATAACAGTGGTGGAAAGGTGGAATGTATAACAGGGGTGGAATGTATAAGAGGGGTGGAATGTATAACAGCGGTGGAATGTATAACGGGTGGAATGTATAACAGTGGTGGAATGTATAACGGGTGGAATGTATAACAGGGGTGGAATGTATAACAGTGGTGGAATGTATAACAGCGGTGGAATGTATAACAGGGGTGGAATGTATAGCAGTGGTGGAATGTATAACAGGGGTGGAATGTATAACAGGGGTGGAATGTATAACACGGGTGGAATGTATTACAGGGGTGGAATGTATAACTGAGGTGGAATGTATAACAGTGGTGGAATGTATAACAGGGGTGGAATGTATAACAGCGGTGGAAAGGTGGAATGTATAACAGGGGTGGAATGTATAACAGTGGTGGAATGTATAACGGGTGGAATGTATAACATGGGTGGAATGTATAACAGTGGTGGAATGTATAACATGGGTGGAATGTATAACAGGGGTGGAATGTATAACAGTGGTGGAATGTATAACGGGTGGAATGTATAACAGTGGTGGAATGTATAACGGGTGGACTGTATAATAGGGGTGGAATGTATAACAGTGGTGGAATGTATCACAGTGGTGGAATGTATAACAGGGATGGAATGTATAACAGTGGTGGAATGTATAACAGGGGTGGAATGTATAACAGGGGTGGAAAGGTGGAATGTATAACAGGGGTGGAATGTACAACAGCGGTGGAAAGGTGGAATGTTTAACAGGGGTGGTATGTATAACAGCGGTGGAAAGGTGGAATGTATAACGGGTGGAATGTATAACGGGAGGAATGTATAACGGGAGGAATGTACAATAGGGGTGGAAAGGTGGATTGTATAACAGGGGTGCAATGTATAACAGGGGTGCAATGTATAACAGCGGTGGAAAGGTGGAATGTATAACAGGGGTGGAATGTATAACGGGTGGAATGTATAACAGGGGTTGAATGTATAACAGGAATGTATAACAGGGGTGGAATGTATAACAGTGGTGGAAAGGTGGAATGTATAACAGTGGTGGAAAGGTGGAATGTATAACAGTGGTGGAATGTATAACAGCATGTCTAGGGCCATGGTTGAACCTGCACCTCCTGAGTTCCAGCGACTGAAAGGCAAACTACCTTTACCACTCTGCCACACCCCATTCCCAGCTGGTAGTTACTGCTCTTTCTCCCCTTAAATTCGTAGTTACATGTATTTCCCTGATGTTTTACAAGGTATATGCACTCAACGATTCTAAACTTGTGTGAGGGGACTCGGGTTTACGTACAAGTACACAGTAGGAAACAGTACAAAGCCAGGTGGAAACTGGACCTGTAAGACCTGGGGAAACCTTCTCACCTGACAAACTGCCTGACTTAAGGCCACCATCATCACCATGATTCTGATTACACCCCATTGGCAGACTTTGGTAACAATCCATACACTGCTCTAAGCTAACAAGGAAAGTTCTCTTCAAGGTAAGGTTATTTGAATGGATGAAAAAAATTAATTGTAGGCCTCTGTAAGATACATGTAGATATTGTAGACTTCTGTAAGATACATGTAGATGTTGTAGACCTGTGTAAGATACATGTAGATATTGTTGACCTGTGTAAGATAGATGTAGATGTTGTAGACCTGTGTAAGATACATGTAGATATGGTAGACCTGTGTAAGATACATGCAGATGTTGTAGACCTCTGTAAGATACATGTAGATATTGTAGACCTGTGTAAAATACATGTAGATATTGTAGACCTGTGCAAGCTACATGTAGATACTGTAGACCTGTACAAGATACATGTAGATATTGTAGACCTGTGTAAGATACATGTAGATATGGTAGACCTGTGTAAGATACATGCAGATGTTGTAGACCTGTGTAAGATACATGTAGATATTGTAGACCTGTGTAAGATACATGTAGATGTTGTAGACCTGTGTAAGATACATGTAGATGTTGTAGACCTGTGTAAGATACATGTAGATATTGTAGACCTGTGCAAGCTACATGTAGATATTGTTGACCTGTGTAAGATACATGTAGATACTGTAGACCTGTGTAAGATACATGTAGATATTGTAGACCTGTGTAAGATACATGTAGATATTGTAGACCTCTGTAAGATACATGTAGATGTTGTAGACCTGTGTAAGATACATGTAAATGTTGTAGACCTGTGTAAGATACATGTACATATTGTAGACCTGTGTAAAATACATGTAGATATTGTAGACCTGTGTAAGATACATGTAGATACTGTAGACCTGTGTAAGATACATGTAAATATTGTAGACCTGTGTAAGATACATGTAAATACTGTAGACCTGTGTAAGATACATGTAGATATTGTAGACCTGTGTAAGATACATGTAGATATTGTAGACCTGTGTAAGATACATGTAGATATTGTAGACCTGTGTAAGATACATGTAGATATTGTAGATCTCTGTAAGATACATGTAGATATATCATAATAAAGCTGCTATAGATACATAAAAGTGACTTGTAGCAGACTTGTAGAGAGGCTTTGTCCAAAAACAAATTAAAAAAATAAACTGTCCAACTCACCCCTCTAAAGAGATCTACAGCTGTTTCAGTGGTCTGAAAACAAAGAGAATTCTATTCAAATTTTTCCAAAACAAATTAATTTCATATTTTCATTCATATTTTTGCCTACACTGTAAATGCAGATACAGTGAGTCTAATAATATACCGGGGATGTACATGGATATGATTGCAATGTTGCCAAATTTGAAAGATTTTTTTCCATATTTAACCATATTTTCATGTATGTGTAATTATTTGTTTGTTTCACATAGTACAGTGGGTATATATACACTGCGCTTTACCCAACAAGCTTTCTGATTTTAATACAAAGTCACCACCTACTACATGTATTTGTTTGTATTTGTAATGGGTTAGGCTTAGGATTAATCTTTGAAGAAACCAAAAACTAACAGGGCTTCAAACTGGCATTGCTCGTTGTGCGCAGGAAGGCAATACCAAAGTTACTCACGTTAAAAACATCAGCATGTGGATTGTCTGCTTCCAAACACTGGTCATACTGAAAACAACAAAAAGAGAAACTCATTTGATTCAGGTTTATACCACCACACTCATGAAGATCTCATCATTGTATCGGAGGACAAGTTCATGGTTGGCTGAAAAAACCTGGAGTAGATCCCTGACCTACTCCCAGCACCTGACAAACCAGGCCACTCAGAGTAGATCCCTGACCTACTCCCAGCACATGACAAACCAGGCCACTCAGAGTAGATCCCTGACCTACTCCCAGCACCCGACAAACCAGGCCACCTTAATTAGATCCCTGCCCTTCTCCCAGCACCTGACAAACTTCCTGACTTTAAAATCCACCTGGTTTATATTCCGAACACAGTCAAAAAAAAAAAAGAAAGTTTACAACAGAGAAATGAATTACGGTATATTGAAAATGGGTATACAAGCAATTAATAATGGTGAATATCGTAATGGCCAGGTCTAAAGGGACACATCTGACCATTGCAACTGTGGTGATCCATTCAGGGTGCACACAGCATGCTCTTTTGGGAAAACGTGACCATACACTCGTGCGAGTCATGTGACCACCATTTCATGTGGCTCAGCACCGAGGTGTGTGCAGAATTTGCTGGCGGTTACAACACGGTAACAATCCTTGAGAGATAAACAATTCTCATGCCATGCGTTAATAACGCTGAACCTCAACGACCGGGATACGGCCAAGATATGTGCATGGTGGGCATAGAATCTCACCATCAATTAGCCTGGTACACCACTCGCTTCCTCCTGCCGTATAAGTCAAATATTCTTGAGTATGGTGTAAAACACCATTTAAAACATGATAATAGTAGACCATTCAGTAATTCCGTAAAATGGTCTAAATGAAACCACACCTCTATCAGCCCATCAACATTGGCATGAGATGCCATTAGGATGGTGCCAACATCCGTGCATGGGCCCATCAAGACTGGCATGAGATGTGATTAAGATGGTGCCAACATCCCTGCATGGGCCCATCAAGACTGGTATTAGATGCTATTAGAATGGTGCCAATATCCGTGCATGGGCCCATCAAGACTGGTATGAGATGTGATTAGGATGGTGCCAATATCCGTGCATGGGCTCTTCAAGACTGGCATGAGATGTGATTAAGATGGTGCCAACATCTGTGCAAGGGCCTATCAAGACTGGTATTAGATGCAATTAGGATGGTGCCAATATCCATGCATGGGCCCATCAACACTGGCATGAGATGTGATTAAGATGGTGCCAACATCCGTGCATGGGCCCATCAAGACTGGCATGAGATGTGATTAAGATGGTGCAAACATCTGCGCATGGGCCAATCAAGACTGGCATGAGATGTGATTAGGATGGTGCCAATATCCGCACATGGGCCCATCAAGACTGGCATGAGATGTGATTAAGATGGTCCCAACATCCGTGCATGGGCCCATCAACACTGGCATGAGATGCCATTAGGATGATGCCAACATCCACACAAGGGCCCATCAAGACTGGCATAAGATGCGATTAGGATGGTGCCAACATCTGTGCAAGGGCCTATCCAGACTGGTATTAGATGCAATTAGGATGGTGCCAATATCTGCGCATGGGCCCATCAAGACTGGTATGAGATGTGATTAGGATGGTGGTAACATCCAAGCATGGGCCCATCAAGACTAGCATGAGATGTGATTAGGATGGTGCCAACATCCACGCATGAGCCCATCAAGACTGGCATAAGATGCGATTAGGATGGTGCCAACATCTGTGCAAGGGCCTATCCAGACTGGTATTAGATGCAATTAGGATGGTGCCAATATCCACGCATGGGCCCATCAAGACTGGCATGAGATGTGATTAGGATAGTGCCAACATCCACGCATGAGCCCATCAAGACTGGCATGAGATGTGATTAGGATGGTGCCAACATCTGTGCAAGGGCCTATCCAGACTGGCATTAGATGCCATTAGCATGTTCCCAACATATGCGCATGGGCCCATCAAGACTGGCATGAGATGTGATCAGAATGGTGGTAACATCCAAGCATGGGCCCATCAAGACTAGCATGAGATGTGATTAGGATGGTGGTAACATCCAAGCATGGGCCCATCAAGACTGGCATGAGATGTGATTAGGAAGGTGCCAACATCTGCGCATGGGCCCATCATGACTGGCACGAGATGCGATTACGATGGTGCCAACATTCGCACATGGGCTGATCAACACATCTGATCAAGATGGGGAAAGGATGGGTTGGTTATATATGTTTAAAAAACACAACTAAAGTACATGTATATATCCCGAGTTTTGAGGAGTAATATTGATAATACCTTCTGAATATGCACAGCTGGGGTTCGTTACACTGGTTTCAGGAGGAGGTAGTGGCCACTCAAATGTCGTTCGATTGGCCATGGGATAAGACTCAGTCTGACTCAGTCAGCAGCGTCTTGACTCATACGACTTAAGACTGGCATGTCAGTCCAGTGAATCTGCCACTGGCAGCCACTGAATCTGCCACCAGTGGTGGTCAGATTGGCGAATGGAATTCACACCAGAATACACCTGTGCTAGGAATGTCTTTGAACTTATGCATGCCATTTGTTTTCAGTTTTAGTATAGCCGGTACTAAGGTGAAAATAAATAATATACTCACTATTTCAGTTGAATTTCTTCCATAAAAGCCCTCAGCAAACACAGATACTACAAAGACGTTGATGACGAATGAGACGAACAGAGCAATGGCAGCCTCAATGAAAAAATACATGTTTGCTTCTCGAACCTGCCCTCGTTTTGAGCGATCGATCTTACGCGACTGAAACGGCCAGAAGATGAATAAGCATTAGACATCTATATTGAAATACTCCACCCGTAAATTTGCAGGATAACTACACTAACCTAGAGGAGACACATGAATGCAAAAGTTCAGATGAAGTCCTAAGTCGTGAATTTGATAATTTATGGTAATTAATATGCACCCCGAGCATCAGTGATGGAACATCCCCCTCATTTCAATGTGCCTTATCTGCACGTACAGCTTCAGGTCAATGCATGCTGTACTTTCTGAGATACTGTAAATGCCTTTTCATTCATGGGCATAAACTTTCGCGAATTTGGTAAAAAGACACATTTGCGGGAATCAACTTACGTGGATGTTAACCGAATTTTTGGACAACTGATAAACGAAAATCAAACTTCAATACAAAAACATCAAGTTATGAAACAACTCAAGCATTCAAGTAACAATGTTATGATTTAAACTTGTTTGTACCTGTAAAATGTGACAAAAATTCTACACAATACAGTTACTTGACCATACAAAGGAAGTTAATCTTCCTCAGCTTTTAATCTTTTGATGACTGTTAATCTTTACAAGACAAACCCCTTACCTGTTTATAAGCAAATATTTGTGTCACTCACTCCGGGAGACGAGGAAGAATTAAATGTTATATACATAAATCCCACTGTTTAATTCTCATGCATCAGCAGTGTGAGTGAAACTTCGTTTGAACTGTGACAGATTTGAGTAAATTTCTCAGAAATCATCATTATCAAAAGAAAGTTTGAAGAGGGGAAACCCTTGAGCGATGTATCGTGTGCGTCGGAAAGGTGATCTGATTGTAAGGCAAGCACAGTCAATAAAAAAACAGCTTCTCTCATCGTACGTATATCGTATCACGTTCACACGCCCAGTGCAACTTATTGATTTGTATGTCTCAAACTGCGGCAATAAATGAACAACCACAACAATGTCGCATTGTGGCGATACTCAGACGGAGTTAAGCCTCCTTAAAAGACAGCCAGATTAACTGACGATCAATTCAGCTGGATTTGTGAAAGCCGGAATACATTCTAATTTTATAATTCTAATTAATGTTTTTGAAAAAGTATTAGAACTTTAGCGGTTGTTAACAAATTTTTAACTGTAACGCATGCTACATTAATAAATTACATGGGTTTTATATTCGTGGAAAAGTGTTTGTCGCAAAATCCGAGAATGTTAATGCCACGCAAATAAAAAGGCAATTACAGTACCACCCCTCACAATTTGTTTAACACTGATACTTATACACAACAGACTAAGTCAGGGATTCAATACTTTATGGTATTCAGTACATACACACGGAATCAACGACTGAATATCCTCCCTGTGTTATTCTGCTCTACATGTGTGCAAACCCTGAACTTGGCACTATTTTTTAAGCTACCACCCCTAACATTTTGTTCAACATTGATACTTATACACAACAGACTTAGTCAGGGATTCAATACTTTATGGTATTCAGTACATACACACGGAATCAACGACTGAATATCCTCCCTGTGTTATTCTGCTCTACATGTGTGCAAACCCTGAACTTGGCACTATTTTTTAAGCTACCACCCCTAACATTTTGTTCAACATTGATACTTATACACAACAGACTAAGTCAGGGATTCAATACTTTATGGTATTCAGTACATACACACGGAATCAACGACTGAATATCCTCCCTGTGTTATTCTGCTCTACATGTGTGCAAACCCTGAACTTGGCACTACTTTTTAAGCTACCACCCCTAACATTTTGTTTAACATTGCTTTTTCTATAACTGGATGCAGACACTCAGGGTAAGACACAAGCTACACCTGTAATTTGTACAGGTGAACTAGTAATTACAGAGCAATTAGTATTTCATACAACTTGTGAAATGCGACACGCTGCACCATGTGAATAAGAATCAGTATAAAACAACACTTCTGCCATTTTGGTTCCACTACTTAATGTAAGCGAGGGCGTACAACATGTTGCATCATGTGAATGGGGCTTTAACAGTCTATGCTATGACGACTGTGGTAACAAAGAGCCTGCATTCTTAGGTGTATAGAAAACAAAATCCCACAGGGCAAACACTCCACCTGAGCGTACCTTAACCAGAGCTGAATGCAGGTAAATGTTATGAGGCATGATGACGGCACCGATGATGGCGACGGCCTGGAGGAGCTGGGGGGCTCCGCAGTCTTCACAGTACGGGAAAAACAGCCCCTTCATTACCTCGGTCTGGCTGGGAGCAACCACGATATACTGAAAGGTGAAAGCAGCAGAGAATTTAGCATTACAATATAACCTGGTTCGCATAATTCCACAGATTTCAAATTTCCAGTCTTTTTCAAGGCTCTACGAGGCCCAAAACTTCAAATATTTCAGCCTTCATGGACTCTATATTCTACACTGTATAATCAAGCTCAAAGCTATGTAAAATGACCTCATTATGCTGTCCGTCTTAGCAAGCAGCTTGCCCAGCTGAGCTTCCATTCCTGAGCTTCCATTCCTTCCCATATACATAGCAGTGCACTGAGCAATTTATACGTTGAGAAAACCTAAAAATTACATAAGTTCAGATGAAAGAGCACAAAACTTTACTTGTATTATGTGGCGTTCAATAATTCTTTTCGATTTTTCTTAGAAGAGGAAAGAAACACACATAAAAACAGTTTATGGTAGGCAAGAATATTTCACTTATACGACGCCGGCCAGCGTTGTGATGGGAGGAAACTGGACAGAGCCCTGGAAAAACCCACGACCATATGCAGGTTGCTGACAGACCTCATATCCGAATGTGACGGCCATTATAGTGATGAGCACGGCAAAGAAAGCTTCGAGTTTCCGCAGACCGTATTTGTCCAGCAATAAAAATGTAAACGTATCTGCTATTGTGATTATGACACCGCCGTACAGTGGGATTCTGCAAGACAAAAAAAAAAAAAATAAAAAAATAATAATAATAAATAAACAAAAAAACATATACCAATACCTCGTTCCTCAACCATTTCGCATATAAATGACATATGATAAAATTAAACATCTGTCTTTTAAAGACATATATATATATATACATATATATGCTGTTACTGATGATGAATATGTGATTATGCAAATTAAGTGCCACACTGCATAGAACCAATTTTCTAAAATCAATATATGCGTAAACAAACCCTTGCTAAAACAATACTCTCCTGTTTATTCTGTTAAAACAAAAAGCTTCTGTTCCATAATTAACCCCTACATGTACATGTAATCTTAGGCTACAAAAAGCTTCTGCGACACAAACAAAAAAATAAATAAAATAATAAACAAATAAATATTACAATACCCTAGTTCCTCAACCATTTCGCATATAAAAGATCAATTTTCAGTGCAATTTATGATTGTGTTGTCTGTAATTAAGCCCTACATGTAATCTTAGGCTACAAAAAGCTTCTGATATCTAATTAACCACTACATGCAATCTTAGGTTAGTTTCTGTTCTGTAATTAAGCCCTACATGTAATCTTAGGCTAGTTTCTGTTCTGTAATTAACCCCTACATGTAATCTTAGGCTACAAAAAGCTTCTGTTCTGTAATTAACCCCTACATGTAATCTTAGGCTACAAAAAGCTTCTGTTCTGTAATTAACCCCTACATGTAATCTTAGGCTACAAAAAGCTTCTGATATCTAATTAACCACTACATGCAATCTTAGGCTAGTTTCTGTTCTGTAATTAAGCCCTACATGTAATCTTAGGCTAGTTTCTGTTCTGTAATTAACCCCTACATGTAATCTTAGGCTACAAAAAGCTTCTGTTCTGTAATTAACCCCTACATGTAATCTTAGGCTACAAAAAGCTTCTGTTCTGCAATTAACCCCTACATGTACATGTAATCTTAGGCTACAAAAAGCTTCTGTTCTGCAATTAACCCCTACATGTACATGTAATCTTAGGCTACGAAAAGCTTCAGTCCTGTAATTAACCCCTATAATTGTAATCTTAGGCTATGAAAACTATGTAGCATTCAGTCATAAATTGATATATTCAGGGTTCTCCATTTCAATTTATCAAAATAATTAATGACATGAATTAAACCAGGCAGAGACCGGTGGAAACCCACAACCATCTGCAGGTAGCCGCCAGACATTCCTACGTATGACAGCCTCAGGAGAGAAAACCAGCATGAGCTCGACATGTTTAGAGCAAATAAATCATTAATAAACTTTTGTAACTTTTATAATTTGTAACCATTCCATATCAGATGAATGTATAAACACGCATCTGTGATCTACAATAGACATGTGATGTTCAAATCATCATGGAGTACAGCACTCAACACACAAACTTTTTTGTCAGTTTGACAATCAACTTACTTTCCATTGGATAAAAGATAAAATGCAATAGCCGTTCCTATCACTTCTTGCATGTCAGATCCTGTGTGTAAACAACAACAACAACATCAACAATATTTCATTATTAAAGTCATTTCTAGTGACAGTCTTGTGAAGTTAAATGGCTGTAAGGACTTGTAGGCAGGAAGCATGCAGCCATTTATTGTCTGATTTCTTCAGCCTTTCCGCATGTTTGCCAGGAGTTTATTCAAGCATATTCTGAAGGCATTATTCTGTTACAACTTTTTAGTGAAGGTCTGGAATTGGCCAATCCAACCAATGTAGTTTTGTATCCAAAATCAAAATAAAATGTGCATTAACTGTACTGAAAGCTGCACTGAAAGTTGCTTGTTCATATGCGAAAATGTTGAAGAATTTGGGTAGCTTATATTATGTTTGTATAATGAATGATGGCTTTATGCTCTAAAAATTGAACATTTGACTAAGATCACAGCTGTCAGATTTTGTCAGTGTAGACCAGGCTCAGGCCATTCTTAAAAGATTCTTTGTTTGGTGCAACCTTGCCCTATCAGAATAAGAAGGGAACAATGTAGTTCATTTTTGTTCTGGCTAATTTCTACATTAGCCATAACTTGGACAATGCAGCTGTTGTCCACTTTTCAATAAATCAAAGTGTCCAAAAAGTGTTCACCTAGCCATGTCATGCACAGGCTAAACTATGCGCAGCATAAAGGGAAACTCACCAATAATTGCAATTTCCACCATTATGAACAAGAATATTCGGGGCCACTTCGGGTAGCGTTTGTTGCAGACTTCGGCCAAATGCATCCCCGTGACAACACCAAGTCTTGCAGCCAATCGCTGCATGAGTAGACCCAAGATTGTGGCTGCCAGTAGTACCCACAGCAGCTAGAAATACAAAAACCAGAGAGTCATAATTATTAACGTTTCGTCTCTTCAATTGTTGAATTGTTGAAAACATATCCTACAGTTTCAGGCCAAGAATTACAGTTTCAGAGATACATGAATGTCATAAAATATTATCTTTGGTGCTGAAACTTACATTTTTCTGACAGGATATCATCCCACCTTGCAAACAAACATAAAATCAGCTTTCTAAGATCAACACAAATCTCAGGATGAAAAATGTCTTGGTCAAAAATGACTTAGTCAATGGTGAAAGTTCAGGTCAATTTCAAGTAAAGTACGGTAGTATTAAAGTAGGTAAAAAAAAAACTAACCTGCACCTTTATACATCGACGAGTTATATACTGTGCTTATTTTATCTTTTTTCCTGGCCATCTTACATGTATATCAAACATTTCACTTATACTCTATGACAGCAAATCAGACACTATATGGTGGGGCAGGAAGAAACCAGTCTGAGCTAGACCAGGTGACTAGATAGGGAAGTCTGCGCTATCTTACGGTTAAGATCTCAGTATTGCATGGTTTACATGAAGGTGTAATTTTACCAAGCTGGCAGGTCCGTCGGGGACGCAAATTCCCATCTTGAACACGGGAAAGTACGCTCATTTTGTCTTCATTAAATTTCAATAGTCTGACTTCAAGTATTTGTCTTAATGTGAAACTCTCCTCACCGATTCTCATCACATTTTCTCCGGTTTTCCTTGAGTCAACTGATTTAGTATATGAGAAATGATCATTGATCAATGGTCCCATTTTCACATAAACAGGGGTGGGAAAATTCTTTGCCAATCAATGATTGAATCCGATTGCGTTCCATGGTTGTTGGTTTTTCTCTGTTATGAAGAAATTCTTTGCCACTTCAAAGACTGGATCCAGTGCTACTCTGCCAGTTTGACATTGTCGTGCGAAGATCCTACACCATGTGCTTGTTATAGCACATGCCACGCTCTCTACCTTTAATTCGCTTTACATCACAGCCACCACTAGACAGGCTTGACCTTTGGAGTCAGTAAGACGAATGTTGGTTTGTCAAGGCTTAGCCTCATCACTTGTGTCCTCCCGCGGAACTATTTAGTCAGCATTCATCAATCAAATGGTCTTAAGTTATGATCAGAATCATGTTGTACATACCCCGGACACAGAGAATGCATGCGTATAAAGTGTTGTTCAAGATTTGTGTACAGTATCAAGTGAGAAGTAGAGAGCAACGCACGTGCTGTAAGGAGGATGCTAGCTTGGGTGTCTTCATCAGGAAAAAAAACGGCCCCAATAGCACAGCTGGTAGAGCGTCTGCTTCGGGAGTGATAGATCCAGGGTCAATCCCGGGTCGAGTCACACTTAACACTTTTAAAGGAGAAGTTGTAACTTCCTCACTTGGCGTTCAGCATAGAGGGGATAGTGCAACGACTGGTTGACCCGTATCAATGTAATGACTCGGGCCGGGCGGCTTACTTGCCTTTGAAGCAGCACTAGATAAAAGAGCTGTGCAAATCCATCGTGCAACAAAAAGGCACATTACATGCACACTACTGGCTCCTTCATCTTCATATGACTGAAACATTGTTAAGTACAACGTTAAACCCCAAGTACTCACTCACTCACTCACTGATCAGGAAAAATTCCCCATCGAATTTGTTTGACCACGCAAAACATCCCTCACTGAGTTTTTCTATGATCGTCACAGGAATTTATTGCAAAAGCACATGTGAATTTACAAGTAGATATATACAGTGTATGTATAAAAACAGCACCTGTGGTATAAAACAATGTTGTGTGTATGCCAAATGAGACAAAGTCTCACCTTGAAATTGGCCACAGCTCCGGATTGCAGATCAGACTCAATGTTACCTGGATCCAGGTAAGCAATGCTCATCAGAAACCCAGGACCTGTGAATGCCCACAGCTTACGGAAACTGAACTTTGTCTGGGAAAAAGAAAAAACAAGAAGAAGACAATACATATACCAGATTAGATGATGTAGGCTGAGGTTAGTGCACATCTAGGTCTATTGAATCAGAGGAGTTTGTAATGCAGAGCCAGCTTTTCTACATCTATATCCTTCTATCAAGGAAGAGTATATTAACATCCATCATAATCATGCCCCCCCCCCCCTTCCCAGCTAACCTTGTTTAGAAGGGTGCTGCACAGTGTCACTTTAATATGTGGTACAAGGCAGTAGAAATTGAAGCTCTGCCCCTTTTTTGAGGAATGTGCACTCAGCCCCTTTTGATTTCTACCTAGGGTTCTGATAATCAATCATTCAATCATACAAAAAACAAAAAAACTGAAAAAAAAAGAATGTGGCTCAGTGGTGAAGTGCACATGAGGTGTGAGTTCAAATCTGGCATTGGACAGGGAATTACTACATTCCCCCACTTCCTTTTCACGGCAATCTGTGACAACAATTGGGCAACAGCGCTCACACATGTAGGTCATTACCACAGTCTCACTACGTGCAGTCTTACCAATGCCGTCGCTGTGAGTTCAAGTCCAGCTCATGCTAGCTTCCTCTCAGGCAGTACATGGGAAGGTCTGACAGGAACCTGCGGATGGTCGTGGGTTTCCTCCAACCATAATGTTGGCCACCATTGTATAAGTGATAAATTCTCGAGTACGGTGTAAAACACCAATTAAATAAATACATAAACACATGTAGTCTTCCACCTGGATGGAATGTAGGTCTGAGTATCCCATGCATGACATGCTGGAAACTGTGTCAGTAACTTGCCAAATGTCACCCCTGGGCCTTACCACTTCCCCTACCCATAAAACTCACCTCAGTCACAAATTTCAGAATACTAATGTATGGTGTGAAATAACAATAAAATATATGTGTTGTGTAGTGCTTTATACCAGATTGACATTAATCATATATCTATTATATAGTGCATCATACCAGACTGACATTAAACACATATCTATTATGTAGTGCTTTATACCAGATTGACATTAATCATATATCTATTATGTAGTGCTTTATACCAGACTGACATTAATCATATACCTATTATGTAGTGCTTTATACCAGATTGACATTAATCATATGCCTATTATGTAGTGCTTTATACCAGGCAGACATTAATCATATATCTATTATGTAGTGCTTTATACCAGATTGACATTAATCATATACCTATTATGTAGTGCTTTATACCAGGCAGACATTAATCATATATCTATTATGTAGTGCTTTATACCAGATTGACATTAATCATATACCTGTTATGTATTGCTTTATACCAGCTTGACATTAATCATTTACCTATTATGTAGTGCTTTATACCAGACTGACATTAATCATATATCTATTATGTAGTGCTTTATACCAGATTGACATTAATCATATACCTATTATGTAGTGCTTTATACCAGATTGACATTAATCATATACCTATTATGTAGTGCTTTATACCAGATTGACACTAATAATATATCCATTATGTAGTGCTTTATACCAGGCAGACATTAATCATATATCTATTATGTAGCGCTTTATACCAGACAGACATTAATCATATACCTATTATGTAGTGCTTTATACCAGATTGACACTAATAATATATCCATTATATAGTGCTTTATACCAGGCAGACATTAATCATATATCTGTTATGTAGTGCTTTATACCAGATTGACATTATTCATATATCTGTTATGTAGTGCTTTATACCAGATTGACATTAATCATATACCTATTATGTAGTGCTTTATACCAGGCAGACATTAATCATATATCTATTATGTAGTGCATTATACCAGATTGACATTATTCATATATCTGTTATGTAGTGCTTTATACCAGATTGACATTAATCATATGCCTATTATGTAACGCTTTATACCAGATTGACATTAATCATATACCTATTATGTAGTGCTTTATACCAGGCAGACATTAATCATATACCTATTATGTAGCGCTTTATACCAGATTGACATTAATCATATGCCTATTATGTAGTGCATTATACCAGACAGAAATTAATCATATATCTATTATGTAGTGCTTTATACCAGATTGACATTAATCATATATCTGTTATGTAGTGCTTTATACCAGATTGACATTAATCATATACCTATTATGTAGTGCTTTATACCAGATTGACACTAATAATATATCCATTATGTAGTGCTTTATACCAGGCAGACATTAATCATATATCTATTATGTAGTGCTTTATACCAGGCAGACATTAATCATATACCTATTATGTAGTGCTTTATACCAGACAGAAATTAATCATATATCTATTATGTAGTGCTTTATACCAGATTGACATTAATCATATATCTATTATGTAGTGCTTTATACCAGATTGACATTAATCATATACCTGTTATGTATTGCTTTATACCAGATTGACATTAATCATTTACCTATTATGTAGTGCTTTATACCAGACTGACATTAATCATATATCTATTATGTAGTGCTTTATACCAGATTGACATTAATCATATACCTATTATGTAGTGCTTTATACCAGATTGACATTAATCATATACCTATTATGTAGTGCTTTATACCAGACTGACACTAATAATATATCCATTATGTAGTGCTTTATACCAGGCAGACATTAATCATATATCCATTATGTAGTGCTTTATACCAGGCAGACATTAATCATATATCCATTATGTAGTGCTTTATACCAGATTGACATTAATCACACACCTATTATGTAGTGCATTATACCAGACAGAAATTAATCATATATCTATTATGTAGTGCATTATACCAGATTGACATTAATCATATATCTGTTATGTAGTGCTTTATACCAGATTGACATTAATCATATACCTATTATGTAGTGCTTTATACCAGGCAGACATTAATCATATATCTATTATGTAGTGCATTATACCAGATTGACATTATTCATATATCTGTTATGTAGTGCTTTATACCAGATTGACATTAATCATATGCCTATTATGTAACGCTTTATACCAGATTGACATTAATCATATACCTATTATGTAGTGCTTTATACCAGGCAGACATTAATCATATACCTATTATGTAGCGCTTTATACCAGATTGACATTAATTATATACCTATTATGTAGTGCATTATACCAGACAGAAATTAATCATATATCTATTATGTAGTGCTTTATACCAGATTGACATTAATCATATATCTATTATGCAGTGCATTATACCAGATTGACATTAATCATATATCTGTTATGTAGTGCTTTATACCAGATTGACATTAATCATATACCTATTATGTAGTGCTTTATACCAGGCAGACATTAATCATATATCTATTATGTAGTGCATTATACCAGATTGACATTATTCATATATCTGTTATGTAGTGCTTCATACCAGATTGACATTAATCATATGCCTATTATGTAATGCTTTATACCAGATTGACATTAATCATATACCTATTATGTAGTGCTTTATACCAGATTGACATTAATCATATACCTATTATGTAGTGCTTTATACCAGATTGACACTAATCATATATCCATTATGTAGTGCTTTATACCAGATTGACATTAATCACACACCTATTATGTAGTGCATTATACCAGACAGAAATTAATCATATATCTATTATGTAGTGCTTTATACCAGATTGACATTAATCATATATCTATTATGTAGTGCATTATACCAGATTGACATTAATCATATATCTGTTATGTAGTGCTTTATACCAGATTGACATTAATCATATACCTATTATGTAGTGCTTTATACCAGGCAGACATTAATCATATATCTATTATGTAGTGCATTATACCAGATTGACATTATTCATATATCTGTTATGTAGTGCTTTATACCAGATTGACATTAATCATATGCCTATTATGTAACGCTTTATACCAGATTGACATTAATCATATACCTATTATGTAGTGCTTTATACCAGGCAGACATTAATCATATACCTATTATGTAGCGCTTTATACCAGATTGACATTAATCATATGCCTATTATGTAGTGCATTATACCAGACAGAAATTAATCATATATCTATTATGTAGTGCTTTATACCAGATTGACATTAATCATATATCTGTTATGTAGTGCTTTATACCAGATTGACATTAATCATATACCTATTATGTAGTGCTTTATACCAGATTGACACTAATCATATATCCATTATGTAGTGCTTTATACCAGATTGACATTAATCACACACCTATTATGTAGTGCTTTATACCAGACTGAAATTAATCATATATCTATTATGTAGTGCTTTATACCAGATTGACATTAATCATATATCTATTATGTAGTGCATTATACCAGATTGACATTAATCATATATCTGTTATGTAGTGCTTTATACCAGATTGACATTAATCATATACCTATTATGTAGTGCTTTATACCAGGCAGACATTAATCATATATCTATTATGTAGTGCATTATACCAGATTGACATTATTCATATATCTGTTATGTAGTGCTTTATACCAGATTGACATTAATCATATGCCTATTATGTAGCGCTTTATACCAGATTGACATTAATCATATACCTGTTATGTAGTGCTTTATACCAGACTGACATTAATCATATACCTATTATGTGGTGCTTTATACCAGATTGACATTAATCATATATCTATTATGCAGTGCTTTATACCAGATTGACATTAATCATATATCTATTATGTAGTGCTTTATACCAGATTGACATTAATCATATATCTATTATGTAGCGCTTTATACCAGACTGACATTAATCACATATCTATTATGTAGTGCTTTATACCAGGCAGACATTAATCATATACCTATTATGTAGTGCTTTATACCAGACAGAAATTAATCATATATCTATTATGTAGTGCTTTATACCAGATTGACATTAATCATATATCTATTATGTAGTGCTTTATACCAGATTGACATTAATCATATACCTGTTATGTATTGCTTTATACCAGATTGACATTAATCATTTACCTATTATGTAGTGCTTTATACCAGACTGACATTAATCATATATCTATTATGTAGTGCTTTATACCAGATTGACATTAATCATATACCTATTATGTAGTGCTTTATACCAGATTGACATTAATCATATACCTATTATGTAGTGCTTTATACCAGACTGACACTAATAATATATCCATTATGTAGTGCTTTATACCAGGCAGACATTAATCATATATCCATTATGTAGTGCTTTATACCAGGCAGACATTAATCATATATCCATTATGTAGTGCTTTATACCAGATTGACATTAATCACACACCTATTATGTAGTGCATTATACCAGACAGAAATTAATCATATATCTATTATGTAGTGCATTATACCAGATTGACATTAATCATATATCTGTTATGTAGTGCTTTATACCAGATTGACATTAATCATATACCTATTATGTAGTGCTTTATACCAGGCAGACATTAATCATATATCTATTATGTAGTGCATTATACCAGATTGACATTATTCATATATCTGTTATGTAGTGCTTTATACCAGATTGACATTAATCATATGCCTATTATGTAACGCTTTATACCAGATTGACATTAATCATATACCTATTATGTAGTGCTTTATACCAGGCAGACATTAATCATATACCTATTATGTAGCGCTTTATACCAGATTGACATTAATTATATACCTATTATGTAGTGCATTATACCAGACAGAAATTAATCATATATCTATTATGTAGTGCTTTATACCAGATTGACATTAATCATATATCTATTATGCAGTGCATTATACCAGATTGACATTAATCATATATCTGTTATGTAGTGCTTTATACCAGATTGACATTAATCATATACCTATTATGTAGTGCTTTATACCAGGCAGACATTAATCATATATCTATTATGTAGTGCATTATACCAGATTGACATTATTCATATATCTGTTATGTAGTGCTTCATACCAGATTGACATTAATCATATGCCTATTATGTAATGCTTTATACCAGATTGACATTAATCATATACCTATTATGTAGTGCTTTATACCAGATTGACATTAATCATATACCTATTATGTAGTGCTTTATACCAGATTGACACTAATCATATATCCATTATGTAGTGCTTTATACCAGATTGACATTAATCACACACCTATTATGTAGTGCATTATACCAGACAGAAATTAATCATATATCTATTATGTAGTGCTTTATACCAGATTGACATTAATCATATATCTATTATGTAGTGCATTATACCAGATTGACATTAATCATATATCTGTTATGTAGTGCTTTATACCAGATTGACATTAATCATATACCTATTATGTAGTGCTTTATACCAGGCAGACATTAATCATATATCTATTATGTAGTGCATTATACCAGATTGACATTATTCATATATCTGTTATGTAGTGCTTTATACCAGATTGACATTAATCATATGCCTATTATGTAACGCTTTATACCAGATTGACATTAATCATATACCTATTATGTAGTGCTTTATACCAGGCAGACATTAATCATATACCTATTATGTAGCGCTTTATACCAGATTGACATTAATCATATGCCTATTATGTAGTGCATTATACCAGACAGAAATTAATCATATATCTATTATGTAGTGCTTTATACCAGATTGACATTAATCATATATCTGTTATGTAGTGCTTTATACCAGATTGACATTAATCATATACCTATTATGTAGTGCTTTATACCAGATTGACACTAATCATATATCCATTATGTAGTGCTTTATACCAGATTGACATTAATCACACACCTATTATGTAGTGCTTTATACCAGACTGAAATTAATCATATATCTATTATGTAGTGCTTTATACCAGATTGACATTAATCATATATCTATTATGTAGTGCATTATACCAGATTGACATTAATCATATATCTGTTATGTAGTGCTTTATACCAGATTGACATTAATCATATACCTATTATGTAGTGCTTTATACCAGGCAGACATTAATCATATATCTATTATGTAGTGCATTATACCAGATTGACATTATTCATATATCTGTTATGTAGTGCTTTATACCAGATTGACATTAATCATATGCCTATTATGTAGCGCTTTATACCAGATTGACATTAATCATATACCTGTTATGTAGTGCTTTATACCAGACTGACATTAATCATATACCTATTATGTGGTGCTTTATACCAGATTGACATTAATCATATATCTATTATGCAGTGCTTTATACCAGATTGACATTAATCATATATCTATTATGTAGTGCTTTATACCAGATTGACATTAATCATATATCTATTATGTAGCGCTTTATACCAGACTGACATTAATCACATATCTATTATGTAGTGCTTTATACCAGACTGACATTAATCACATATCTATTATGTAGTGCTTTATACCAGATTGACATTATTCATATATCTATTATGTAGTGCATTATACCAGATTGACATTAATCATATACCTATTATGTAGTGCTTTATACCAGACTGAAATTAATCATATATCTATTATGTAGTGCTTTATACCAGACTGAAATTAATCATATATCTATTATGTAGTGCTTCATACCAGATTGACATTAATCATATATTTATTATGTAGTGCTTTATACCAGATTGACATTAATCATATGCCTATGATTAATGGAATAGTAAATAGATTTTCCCACAGGGTTATGGAATAGTAACTAGGTTTTCCCACAGGGATATGGAATAGTAAATAGATTTTCCCACAGGGTTATGGAATAGTAAATAGATTTTCCCACAGGGTTATGGAATAGTAAATAGATTTTCCCACAGGGTTATGGAATAGTAAACAGATTTTCCCACAGGTTTATGGAATAGTAAATAGATTTTCCCACAGGGTTATGGAATGGTAAATAGATTTTCCAACAGGGTTATGGAATAGTAAATAGATTTTCCCACGGGGTTATGTCATAGTCCATGGAGAAAATGCACAAGATTATGGATCCACACATTATCCCACTGGATTATACAATAGTTCATGGAGGATCTACAGAGGATTATAGAATAATCCATGGATTATCCCACTGGATTATGGAATATTCCAACTGAGGAAATGCAAAGGATTATGGCATAGTCCATGGATTATCCCAGGTCATTATGGAATATTCCAAGAAGGAACTGCACAGAATTATGAAATAACCCATGGGTTATCGCAGCCAGAGGATTATGGAATATTTCATGGGAAAATTTATAGAATTATGGAATAATTCATGGATTATCCAACAATTTTTAAGACTGAACCCTGTCTGAAGTCTATCTGTCTGAAAGCTAGCAATAGGGTCCTGGTCACAGTCATGTCAGTGAAGTCATGGGAATATGAGAAGGGCTATTTAATCTTACATTTAATAGTTTAGTACTGGATGGATGATAGTCATTTCTTGTCAATTGTTTTATGATAATGTTTCAATGGATGGGCTGTTCACATTTTAAAGTGTTGACCATCACTGAAGTGATATCATATCTGTGTGTCCAATAACCGTGTCAACCACCAATAATAGAGAGAGAGCTAAGATCAAAAGATATAAAAAAAGCAAATTAACTTTATGCACTAGTGATAAAACTGAGAGGAAAACAAGCAAAATTCTGAGATATCCAATACATCTCACGCTGCATGCAGTGTACATGCACAATGTATGCAAAACTACTGTTTGGTGTGTCAATGCACTTTCACAAGCATGTTAACATTAAGACTTACAAAAAACCTTAGATTAAAGATTAACAAAACCTTAAAATGTCAACACTTATATAAAAATTATATAAATTTTACAAAATTATCTTAAATTTTTGAAAACTTTTTTGAGCAAGCCAGATTAAACTACTATGCATACTGCACCACCCACTTAGAACCACAAACTCACTGAAGTCTCATCTAATAGCTGCTACTTGTACAGACTTTATCATTTATTCTTGCTTCGCACCAAGATTTCAGCTGTGTGAACTAAAGAAGGGTTTAAGAACTCTTTTAATTCCAGTTTAGCTGTGTTAATTGACAGTATCAGGTCTGTTTTAAGTGTAATTCTTCCACCTTATTGCATGTCTGCAAGGTGTTCACTCATGCATATTCCGAAGGCTAGTTGTGTAGACTGACTACCTCATACCATATGTGAAAGCCCTTACATTGGCCAACCCAATCCTGTACAAAATGTCCGGATATTCCAATTAAAACATACACGAAAACTGCTCTGAAAGTTGCTCTTTAGAATTAGGATACCATGCATGTGAATCTGACTTAATTGATTATATTTAACAGAGAGATTAATCCGTTCATCGTAGAAGATTTACTCACATTGTCCGCGTCTGGAATATCCACCAACTGATCTTCATAGTAAGTGTCGATCTCCTTGTTTAGAGCGGCATCGATGTCTTCTTGTTCCACTCGGACCTCGTGCTCACCAGAGGCGCTCATCTCCAAGCTGTTTTCTTCTGTCAACAATAACAGAGACCAGTTGTACATGACGTTTTGAATATCTATTCAATGAAATAACATCAAACATGTCCACATATACAAATAAAGGAGGCACCATGAATTGGCGAGAGTTTGTGGCTGTTTAAGTACACTGAAGACTACATTATTCTCCTTTATTCTCCAATATGATGTAAACATGTATATCCCAGAACAATCTGAAAACCTGAACATGCAGCAAAGTCGGAACAAGACAACAGTTTAAAAAGAACCGGGCATGAGAACAATACACACTGTAGGTGCTGTCTACATGTACATGTACTGTAGATGAGGAGTAAATGTTAAATATATATATATAGATATATATATATATATATATATATATATATATATATATATGTATATATATATATATAGCCATCATAACTTGATAACTTGAGCTTCCTACAAGCTTGGCCAGTTCTTGTAGTACCATCTGTATATAAGTACTGGTAAGTACGCGTACAGGTACGTAAGTGTACAGGTACGTACGTGTACAGGTAAGTATGCATAAAGGGACAAAAGTGTACAGGTATGTACGAGTACAGGTAAGTACGCATAAAGGTACGTAAGTGTACAGGTACGTACGCATACAGGTAAGTACGTGTACAGGTAAAAACATGTAAAGGTAGGTACGTGTACAGGTAAAAACATGTAAAGGTAAGTACATCACAGTGAACACGTTTTCTGTCAAATGACGACGAGCAGTCAATATGCTGTGTTTCCTTGTGGCAGGCAAAAGTGCTATTATGCCAAAGACACCAGGCATGACATCCCACGTTATACTGACACCGGGCCAACCAGCCCTGTTTCCTTGCTCAAACCTCTCAGTGCTGAGTGCCAAGCGAGGCAGTATGGTTACATCTCCATGTACATACTTATTTGAGTTAGAGTTTCATGTACGGTTAGGCGTTGGTTGGTATTAAACCATGTGCGGTTAGGCATTGGTTGGTATTAAACCATGTACGGTTAGGCGTTGGTTGGTATTAAACCATGTACGGTTAGGCGTTGGCTAGTAATAAACCATGTGCGGTTAGGCATTGGTTGGTAATAAACCATGTACGGTTAGGCGTTGGCTGGTAATAAACCATTTATGGCTAGGCGTTGGCTGGTATTAAACCATGTACGGCTAGGCGTTGGCTGGTATTAAACCATGTATGGCTAGGCGTTGGCTGGTATTAAACCATGTACGGTTAGGCGTTGGTTGGTATTAAACCATGTACGGTTAGGCGTTGGCTGGTATTAAACCATGTACGGCTAGGCGTTGGCTGGTATTAAACCATGTACGGCTAGGCGTTGGCTGGTATTAAACCATGTACGGTTAGGCGTTGGATGGTAATAAACCATGTACGGTTAGGCGTTGGTTGGTAATAAACCAGGTACGGTTAGGCGTTGGTTGGTATTAAACCATGTACGGTTAGGCGTTGGTTGGTATTAAACCAATCATTCTCACATCACTAATAATTAAACTAGCATGCACAAATTGGTGTAATACTGAACAGTTCCACATCCAATGATACCTGCTGGCAACTGGTTGCATGGTTACATATATTTCTTTAAGTGGTCAGTAATGAGTGTTTGTAGCCAAACATTCATGTAACCATCTAGTTACCAATGCGCTACATCCCGATCACTGATTGCAATACTGTGCAGCGGCAGTCTGTCAGTGTGTGCCACTCACTTCAGAGCCATAATTAAACCATCCTGTTTACATATGCATACAAGACCAACACATGAACTATAATCCCATCCTGTGCTAGGATGTCTTCTAACAGGAACAACTTATACACACCCATGCAGATACACAAATATAATACCTCAGCACATACATGCATTCACAGAGGCTGTACAGAGCTACTCAGGTGTTGTAACACGCAAATGGTACACCAGGGTATACACTGTATACACATTATTACATTATGTGTACACATGGAACATCCACTGGTGTACCTCGGGTTACAAGCAGGCTGGGGTAAATATCACTGGTTCAAGACAGAACAGCTGCAGATATCATATACTGTTGCCAAAAATTTGCCTGGTACATCTATCACAGGCTATGTAATCATTGGCCTGGAATTCTTCCCCATGTCTATCTGCCACTAAAAATACAGTAATATTGTGTCCACAGATATGGTCTCTCATATAATCCTCCATGGACAATCTGCCCAGGGAAGGTCAGAATACCAGCTGATGGACAATAATACAGTAATACTGTGTACACAGATATGGTCTCTCATATAATCCTCCATGGACAATCTGCCCAGGGAAGGTCAGAATACCAGCTGATGGACAATAATACAGTAATACTGTGTCCACAGATATGGTCTCTCATATAATCCTCCATGGACAATCTGCCCAGGGAAGGTCAGAATACCAGCTGATGGACAATAATACAGTAATACTGTGTACACAGATATGGTCTCTCATATAATCCTCCAGGGACAATCTGCCCAGAGAAGGTCAGAATGCCAGCTGATGGACAATAATACAGTAATACTGTGTCCACAGATATGGTCTATCATATAATCCTCCAGTGACAACCTGCCCAGGGAAGGTCAGAATACCAGCTGATGGTCAATAATACAGTAATACTGTGTCCACAGATATGGTCTATCATATAATCCTCCAGTGACAACCTGCCCAGGGAAGGTCAGAATACCAGCTGATGGTCAATAATACAGTAATACTGTGTCCACAGATATGGTCTCTCATATAATCCTCCATGGACAATCTGCCCAGAGAAGGTCAGAATACCAGCTGATGGACAATAATACAGTAATACTGTGTACACAGATATGGTCTCTCATATAATCCTCCATGGACAATCTGCCCAGAGAAGGTCAGAATACCAGCTGATGGACAATAATACAGTAATACTGTGTACACAGATATGGTCTGTCATATAATCCTCCATGGACAATCTGCCCAGAGAAGGTCAGAATACCACCTAATGGACAATAATACAGTAATACTGTGTACACAGATATGGTCTCTCATATAATCCTCCATGGACAATCTGCCCAGAGGAGGTCAGAATACCACCTGATGGACAATAATACAGTAATACTATGTACACAGATATGGTTTGTCATATAATCCTCCATGGACAATCTGCCCAGAGAAGGTCAGAATACCAGCTGATGGACAATAATACAGTAATACTGTGTACACAGATATGGTCTCTCATATAATCCTCCATGGACAATCTGCCCAGAGAAGGTCAGAATACCAGCTGATGGACAATAATACAGTAATACTGTGTACACAGATATGGTCTCTCATATAATCCTCCATGGACAATCTGCCCAGAGAAGGTCAGAATACCAGCTGATGGACAATAATACAGTAATACTGTGTCCACAGATATGGTCTCTCATATAATCCTCCATGGACAATCTGCCCAGAGAAGGTCAGAATACCAGCTGATGGACAATAATACAGTAATACTGTGTCCACAGATATGGTCTCTCATATAATCCTCCATGGACAATCTGCCCAGAGAAGGTCAGAATACCAGCTGATGGACAATAATACAGTAATACTGTGTCCACAGATATGGTCTCTCATATAATCCTCCATGGACAATCTGCCCAGAGAAGGTCAGAATACCAGCTGATGGACAATAATACAGTAATGCTGTGTACATTGATATGGTCTCTCATATAATCCTCCATGGACAATCTGCCCAGAGAAGGTCAGAATACCAGCTGATGGACAATAATACAGTAATACTGTGTCCACAGATATGGTCTCTCATATAATCCTCCATGGACAATCTGCCCAGAGAAGGTCAGAATACCAGCTGATGGACAATAATACAGTAATACTGTGTCCACAGATATGGTCTCTCATATAATCCTCCATGGACAATCTGCCCAGAGAAGGTCAGAATACCAGCTGATGGACAATAATACAGTAATACTGTGTCCACAGATATGGTCTCTCATATAATCCTCCATGGACAATCTGCCCAGAGAAGGTCAGAATACCAGCTGATGGACAATAATACAGTAATACTGTGTACATTGATATGGTCTCTCATATAATCCTCCATGGACAATCTGCCCAGAGAAGGTCAGAATACCACCTGATGGACAATAATACAGTAATACTGTGTCCACAGATATGGTCTATCATATAATCCTCCATAGACAATCTGCCCAGAGAAGGTCAGAATACCAGCTGATGGAAAAATAATACAGTAATACTGTGTACACTGATATGGTCTCTCATATAATCCTCCCTGGACAATCTGCCCAGAGAAGGTCAGAATACCAGCTGATGGATAATAATACAGTAATACTGTGTCCACAGATATGGTCTCTCATATAATCCTCCATGGACAATCTGCCCAGAGAAGGTCAGAATACCAGCTGATGGACAATAATACAGTAATACTGTGTCCACAGATATGGTCTATCATATAATCCTCCATGGACAATCTGCCCAGGGAAGGTCAGAATACCAGCTGATGGACAATAATACAGTAATACTGTGTACACTGATATGGTCTATCATATAATCCTCCATGGACAATCTGCCCAGAGAAGATCAGAATACCAGCTGATGGACAATAATACAGTAATACTGTGTCCACAGATATGGTCTATCATATAATCCTCCCTGGACAATCTGCCCAGAGAAGGTCAGAATACCAGCTGATGGACAATAATACAGTAATATTGAGTACACTGATATGGTCTATCATATAATCCTCCATAGACAATCTGCCCAGAGAAGGTCAGAATACCACCTGATGGACAATAATACAGTAATACTATGTACACTGATATGGTCTCTCATATAATCCTCCATGGACAATCTGCCCAGAGAAGGTCAGAATACCACCTGATGGACAATAATACAGTAATACTATGTACACTGATATGGTCTGTCATATAATCCTCCATGGACAATCTGCCCAGAGAAGGTCAGAATACCACCTGATGGACAATAATACAGTAATACTGTGTCCACAGATATGGTCTATCATATAATCCTCCATGGACAATCTGCCCAGGGAAGGTCAGAATACCAGCTGATGGACAATAATACAGTAATACTGTGTACACAGATATGGTCTATCATATAATCCTCCATAGACAATCTGCCCAGAGAAGGTCAGAATACCACCTGATGGACAATAATACAGTAATACTATGTACACTGATATGGTCTCTCATATAATCCTCCATGGACAATCTGCCCAGAGAAGGTCAGAATACCACCTGATGGACAATAATACAGTAATACTGTGTCCACAGATATGGTCTCTCATATAATCCTCCATGGACAATCTGCCCAGAGAAGGTCAGAATACCAGCTGATGGACAATAATACAGTAATATTGTGTACACTGATATGGTCTCTCATACAAACCTCTGTGGACAATCTGCATAAGTCGAAGAGAAAGTCAAAACACCAGCTAACAGGATTCTAAGAGGCAACATTATTGTTCAACATTATTTTCCAGTTCCTTATAGCTTTATAATTGTTCATACTTACTACCAGGTGAGGTGCTTCAAGTTCCTTTGTACAACAAAATAATACAGAAACTTGTTCATATATATATATATATATATATATATATATATATATATATATATAAATACATGTATATATGGGGCCTCCATGGCTTAGTGGTTAGAATGCTGATGCAGTTGACCCATCAATGTGATCGCTGTGAGTTCCAGTCCAGCTCATGCTGGTCTGCGAGCTACCTGCGGGTGGTTGTGGGTTTCTCCCACCAAAACACTGTCTGTCATCATAAAATGAAATATTTCGTTAACCTCCAGTAATAAATAAATTGTATACTGATAAAGTAGTACAAACATGAATTAACGGACGTACCAGCTGTCAGACTGACCAAAGCCCTCGGAGGTTCTTCTGTCACAGACTCCATGGTCATAACACGCACACCTGTATTCCGAGTTTGTTTACAAAGATTTTGGTGACTATGTCTATTTATACATGTATATTCTCACAGTATGCAGATGTCCCTGTATGTGGTCCTTCAGTCCAGGGTATACATTTTTCAATGCAAGTACAGTGGCTCTTAATATACATGTAACAGTAGATTTGAAATGTTATGGGGCTCAGGGACAAGGGTTAATTAACTCCCAGTCCTGAGTACAGCCATTAATGTCACAGTTGTGAATCGGCATGCATGTGCTGTCCTACACATGCCCATGTTCATGGTCTGTATCCTTATGTCCACAGGCCGCATAATACACACCACGGAATTAACCCGCGTCCAAAGTCACCTTTGAGTCCGTGTAGTCTAATTATTTATCTCTTGATCTCATAGTCTTTGAAGTCACAGTCTTGAAATAAAGTTATATGCTGATATGCAGGAGTTTAATAATAACCATGAAACCACATTACAGGTAACCAATCCATCACCGGTAACCAATCCATCACAGGTAACCAATCCATAACAGGTAACCAATCCATCCAATCCATCCAATCCATCACAGGTAACCAATCCAGATGTACGATGAAGTATGTCCACAAGATGTATATGTATAGGCCTATAACCCAAAGCCAGACATCTTAATATTTACATCTGGCATTCCTGGAAACCCCAGGAAAGATCACCAATGAAACTGCACACTTTGGTAAGCTGACAGAGCCCTGTCAGCAGTTTGTGAAGCCTATAGCCTGCACGCGTATACATACATACATACATACATAGACAGGTAACCCAACGTCAGTTCAACATGCAGCTGTGTGCTACAGAAGGTCTAATATTCTGATCCACTCTACAGACAAGCTAACAGACACCTTAATCTTCCATGAACAATGTAAAATGCTGATCCACAGTAGAGTTGGGCTGAATACTGATTTTAGCAATGTGAGGTTTCCACGACGCCTCCATACAAAATCATAGTCCAGTGTATATGCACACCTTGAATTATTTGCAACATCTGGACTTGGCTCCTTGATTTGAATCCTTGAGTTAAGGCAATGCATGCATGACCCTGAATTTTGCATGACAACTCCCTATACGTACACTGTACATACACAGATCCAGGGTGAGGCCGGTTAAAAACGTTATCCCTGCTATATCAGTTATACAGGTAAACAGAGCTGGAAGTTTACAGGCACAATACATTTACTAGTGTCACATTTCCACCTCCTGAATGATCTACCTGTACCTGTAATTTAAACCTAGCTTTTCTGCTGAAATTAAGATGTAGTACTTGATACTGTAAATCTTTAACTTTTTCGACATCTGAATGACTTTCAGTAGAATTTTTGAAAATGAAGCCAAAATGACTTGTTTGTGGCATTGAAGGTGCAAGCTTCGTGAAAGTGTTAGTTCTGTACACCCATATAGTTATTTCGGAATGCCTCAAAATATTGGTCGCACTGAGGCAGTTGAAAAGACTGAAGAATAGGGGTAGGCTTAGAGGCATGCGTGATTGTACAGTGACTTTACTGAGTACACTAGTCTACATGTACAATGTAGGCCCCTATGTATACCTGTATTAGATTCTACGGGGAAAAGAATGAGAAGTGGTACAGGCAATTATGACCCAGCGAGAACTGGATTTGAACCCTGTATTCAACCTTCTATCTGTTAGATCCAAGCTTATCTGGCTTATGATTGAAAAAGAGGTAAATTTTAAACAAAATTACCAAATTTATAATAAAAAAAGAATTCACAAAAATCCAACTAAAATTTTGGGCCTTTTTTGGAGGGTCTGACGTACATGTATGTGCCGGCATTTATTTATTTATTTATTTATTTATTTGACTGGTTCTCAAGTATATTTCACTAAGATGACAACAGCAAGCATTCAGCTGGGTGGTATAGCGTAGGGGAAACTCATGACCACCAACAGGTAGTACCTTTCCACATATGGAGAGGAAGACACCATGAGCTGAACTTGAACTCACAGTGGCTGTATTGGTGGGAGGCTTCTGGGTCGTTGTACCCTGCGGGCGTGCTAAGCCCCTAAGCCACGGAGGCCCCCTACATGCAGTTAATATAGCTCTAATGAATCCTTGAAAGTTGTGGTAAACTCTAAATACAAATTATATATGACGTTTCCATGGAGATTTAATACTGTACATTTAGATTGTAAGGATGACTTGTAAAGTACAATATTAAAATCTGAATTAAATTAAGAAATTAAAAAGCACACAAAAGCAAACATTTTACATGTAAAACAAATTTTTTTTCCCTGCCAATAAAATTAATTTTCATGTGTTAAATAAGTCCATGTATATCTTAATCAGAAATTAGAAATCATACATACAGGAGACCTTGTTTGTACTAATGATTACAGACACATCTATTACGCTCTGTATAAAGTTGGATATAGGCCTACCTGTAAGTATGTAAACTGCCTATCCTCGGCTAGGAACATAACACAGCGATTATGAGTTTACTGCTGGATTTCTAAATGTCATGTGAAATTCTTTCTGTTTTCTTTTTTTTTTTTCGTCCCAACACATCTGGTGTCGGTCAATTCAACCTACACAAATTCAGAACACTGTCAAACAGGGCTTAGTATATTGAAATATGACGTGATGACATGTAGATGTAGGTGCGTGTATGCTTGTCAGCAGCATCATTGTGGCAGCTGAATCATAACACACTAGCCCCTTGACACCAGCACCCCTGCTATAGCTCAGCCAATCCCTTATGATCACTGAACCCCCATATACACAGAGCACCCTCCTCCCCTAGCTACCACGCTTCCTGTGGCCTTTGCCCCATAAAAACCTGCAATGTGTGAAATTTGTGGAGTAATTAAACATGCAGCTTCATGGCTATAAAATCTCCCTAATGTAAATGTGCACGCTAGACATAGAGTAATTAAATAACAGTATGTGCTTGTATTTAAGATGTCTGTCTCCAGTCTCAGAAACCATTAATGCTTCCTACTTTTATAAATTCTTCTGCCCTGCAATCTTTTTTGATTTTAAGAGCAACACCTGCAACATGATGGAACATTTTATCAAAAAGGCGACCATCTTTGTACATTTTTGATGCAGGCCTACCATCAAATTACTGACAGTAATTTTATGCCCTATAATAGGTGACATCGCACAGTCACATTATGTTTATACATCCACCTGGTGCATACATGCAGAGCTACGTACATTTCTTAGTAAACAGCTCTTCCATGGATATAAAAATACAATAATTTTAGAATTAATGAAAAGAAAGCATATTACTTACACTGTAGATGTACACTGATGGGTGATTTGTTCTGTAGGTGATACCTATATGTGGTCATTTCCATGTGACTTGTTCACTTCTGCTAATTCTTAAATTGGCATAAATTGCATACTGAAGTTCACTTAACTGATCCAGGAATGTTCTAAAAATAATTCAAAAGTGGCGCCACCTATGAGAACTGATTATGGGAGTACTGTTTTCAAGAAATTCCTTAAAATTCAAACACCAGATATTTGACACTTGTGCGTATACATGTATTTCCAAACATTTGTTTATCTGTTTTCAGTCTCCTTGGTCAAGTGTTTTGAAAATATACAGAAAAATTGAATGAATTTCAGTTTAGTTTTTGAATTTTATAATTAAAATTTCTAAATTATTATGTAGCACCTGTCTCAATTTCGATAAATTTTTTTAATTTCATAAAAAACAGACATATATGAAAATATTTCTCTTTGTTTTCTTATGTCAACATGCAGAAAACATTAACACTATGGAGTTATTTTTCTAATTTTTGTTAATTAAAATGGCTAATTAGCATGACAAGTGCTACATCACAATAAGTAGCTCCCACCACAATTAGTACAATTAAGTGCAAAATTTTAAGTATTACCTCATTCAGGCCTGGCTGGTGTCATTAAAGGAAACCATTGTTTATTTCAACAGTGAGTGTACCAATGTAAATAAAGGTACAAATAAATCTAAATGTAATCATTTGCTGCTTTAATACCTTCAATAACATTTAATCAGTCACAGATCACATGGTCTGGTCTGTTCTGTCTGCCCATGGCATAAGAATAACCTGTCACAGATCACATGGTCTGGTCTGTTCTGTCTGCCCATGTCATAAGAATAACCTGTCACAGATCACATGGTCTGGTCTGTTCTGTCTGCCCATGGCATAAGAATAACCTGTCACAGATCACATGGTCTGCCCTGTTCTGTCTGCCCATGTCATAAGAATAACCTGTCACAGATCACATGGTCTGCCCTGTTCTGTCTGCCCATGTCATAAGAATAACCTGTCACAGATCACATGGTCTGGTCTGTTCTGTCTGCCCATGGCATAAGAATAACCTGTCACAGATCACATGGTCTGCCCTGTTCTGTCTGCCCATGTCATAAGAATAATCAGTCACAGATCACATGGTCTGGTCTGTTCTGTCTGCCCATGGCATAAGAATAACCTGTCACAGATCACATGGTCTGCCCTGTTCTGTCTGCCCATGTCATAAGAATAACCTGTCACAGATCACATGGTCTGGTCTGTTCTGTCTGCCCATGGCATAAGAATAATTTGTCACAGATCACATGGTCTGCCCTGTTTTGTCTGCCCATGGCATAAGAATAACCTGTCACAGATCACATGGTCTGGTCTGTTCTGTCTGCCCATGTCATAAGAATAACCTGTCACAGATCACATGGTCTGCCCTGTTCTGTCTGCCCATGGCATAAGAATAACCTGTCACAGATCACATGGTCTGCCCTGTTTTGTCTGCCCATGGCATAAGAATAATCTGTCACAGATCACATGGTCTGTCTTGTTCTGTCTGCCCATGGCATAAGAATAACCTGTCACAAATCCCATGGTCTGCCCTGCTTTGTCTGCCCATGGCATAAGAATAACCTGTCACAGATCACATCGTCTGTCTTGTTCTGTCTGCCCATGGCATAAGAATAACCTGTCATGGTCTTTCCTGTTCTGTCTGCCCATGGCATAAGAATAACCTGTCACAGATCACATGGTCTGTCTTGTTCTGTCTGCCCATGGCATAAGAATAACCTGTCACAGATCACATGGTCTGTCTTGTTCTGTCTGCCCATGGCATAAGAATAACCTGTCACAGATCACATGGTCTGTCTTGTTCTGTCTGCCCAGGCCATAAGAATAATTTGTCACAGATCACATGGTCTGTCCTGTTCTGTCTGCTCATGGCATAAGAATAACCTGTCCCAGACCACATCTTCTGTCCTGCTCTGTCTGTCCGTGGCATAAGAATAACCTGTCACAGATCACATGGTCTGTCCTGTTCTGTCTGCCCATGGCATAAAAATTATCTGTCCCAGACCACATCTACTGTCCTGTTCTGTCTGCCCATGGCATAAGAATAATCTGTCCCAGACCACATCTTCTGTTCTGTTCTGTCTGCCCATGCCATAAGAAGCAAATCAGAATTTACTGTAAATATTAACAGCACCATAAAAATATTACTTGTTGCAATTCGCAATTCAGAACGCATTTAGTCTGCATTCTGAACATCTCATTACCTTCAGTGCAATTTTTATAGTTGGACGACATACATCAGTCTGAGTTCTCCCTTCAAAAAGAAATTCATGATTTGCTTTCTACACGTAGACTGTATTGACTGATTTAGGCCTTGGTGGTGGCATTAAAGGAAACTATCCATCATTAGTCGGAAATTTAAATGTAAACAAGACAGTAAAGACAAGTTTTTAGAACAGTTTTCAAGTAAGAAAAACATACAGTACCTATGTGTATTCGATCAGGTTTAATGATACCAGTATATGAAAAGAACAGATTGCTCCGCACAAGCAAATCTGACAGCCACAAATATGTAGAAGATTGCAATAAGCTGTATTCAGCTTTCTAGGAAATTTGACGAGAGCCACAGGGTTTTGGAAGCAGGGACAACAGATTGTAGAAAGGCATGTTGCTATACAGGCACACTGAATTTCTCGGTTTGACTCAGTTTAAGCGTACTCAGTAATTATGAATTGATATTGGAATGTTAACCTGCCTTCCTTTCATGTGTCTTCTAAAGTTGTGATGAATTTTAAAGCAGAAATGACTTGTTAAGCATGAATATAAACAATAATCAGATCCATTCTAACATAATGTAAAGTTATTGGTATTCCTAATGCATTAAGTGCTCCTATTCGCTAAACCCTTGGATTTCGCGCGATTTCAGCACGTCGCACTCTGTTTAGTCAGTGACTAAAAACTTCACACCAACTTCGATATGAACACCCGAGCCATTTATTAGTTATAGGCACAACTATGTCATTATAAAGAATATGCTTGGGGGGTGGGGGAGCCCAACCTATCCTCCAATAATGGGCCATACTCTAAAGTTTTTCTTTAGCCTTCTGATGGAGTTTCTTTAAATGTTCATTTCTTTGACATCCCTACGACTTTCATTAGCCAGCATTTCAATACCTGCTGACCCTATTTCTTCTGGGCTAGTGTTAAGCCTAACAAAAAATTTTTCAAGGATGACTGCACAGTTATTATGGCATAACAAACATTCACACACAGGGTGAGGAAGACAAAGTGGCAGACTGTAATGATACAAGGATGATTGTACAGGTACACTGTAATTGTCAAACGACACTCAGGTACACATATTATGGCATAACAAACATTCACACACAAGGTGGGAAAGACACAGTGGCAGACTGTAATGATACAAGGATGACTGTACAGGTACACTGTAATTGTGAGATGACTCTCAGGTACATATATTATGGCATAACAAACATTCACACACAAGGTGGGAAAGACACAGTGGCAGACTGTAATGATACAAGGATGACTGTACAGGTACACCGTAATTGTCAGACGACACTCAGGTACATATATTATGGCATAACAAACATTCACACACAAGGTGGGAAAGACACAGTGGCAGACTGTAATGATACAAGGATGACTGTACAGGTACACCGTAATTGTCAGATGACACTCAGGTACATACATGTATATTATGGCATAACAAACATTCACACAAAAGGTGGGAAAGACACAGTGGCAGACTGTAATGATACAAGGATGACTGTACAGGTACACTGTAATTGTCAGATGACACTCAGGTACATACATGTATATTATGGCATAACAAACATTCACACAAAAGGTGGGAAAGACACAGTGGCAGACTGTAATGATACAAGGATGACTGTACAGGTACACCGTAATTGTCAGACGACACTCAGGTACACATATTATGGCATAACAAACATTCACACACAAGGTGGGAAAGACACAGTGGCAGACTGTAATGATACAAGGATGACTGTACAGGTACACTAATTGTCAGACGACACTCAGGTACATATATTATGGCACAACAAACGTTCACACACAGGGTGGCAGACTACAACAGTTCAGGCAACCAACATGATCACCCAAAATGAAGATATTATTTAAAAATAAGGTAGATTCATGCTGTTCATTGAAACAAGGTCATTTGATCTATAAATCTGCTCTATGGATGTCTTCTTTAGCTTTTAAAATAAACTTAAATGGCACAATTTGAAGCATGTAGCACCCGTCACAAGATCTGTAGTACCCGTCACAAGACCTGTAGTACCCATCACAAGATCTGTAGTACCCATCCTAAGACATGTAGCACCCATCACAAGACCTGTAGCACCCATCACAAGACCTGTAGCACCCATCACAAGATCTGTAGCACCCATCACAAGACCTGTAGCACCCATCACAAGATCTGTAGCACCCATCACAAGACCTGTAGCACCCATCACAAGACCTGTAGTACCCGTCACAAGACCTGTAGCACCCATCACAAGACCTGTAGTACCCGTCACAAGATCTGTAGTACCCATCACAAGACCTGTAGTACCCATCCTAAGACATGTAGCACCCGTCACAAGACCTGTAGCACCCGTCCTAAGACATGTAGCACCCATCCTAAGACATGTAGCACCCATCACAAGACCTGTAGTACCCATCACAAGACCTGTAGTACCCATCACAAGACATCACAAGACCTGTAGCACCCGTCACAAAATCTGTAGTACCCATCACAAGACATCACAAGACCTGTAGCACCCGTCACAAAATCTGTAGTACCCATCACAAGATCTGTAGCACCCATCACAAGACCTGTAGCACCCATCACAAGACATCACAAGGCCAGTAGCATCTGTCACATCACAAGACCAGTAGCATCTGTCACAAGATCTGTAGTACCCATCACAAGACCTGTAGTACCCATCACAAGACCTGTAGTACCCATCACAAGACATCACAAGACCTGTAGCACCCGTCACAAAATCTGTAGTACCCATCACAAGACATCACAAGACCTGTAGCACCCGTCACAAAATCTGTAGTACCCATCACAAGATCTGTAGCACCCATCACAAGACCTGTAGCACCCATCACAAGATCTGTAGCACCCATCACAAGACCTGTAGCACCCATCACAAGACATCACAAGGTCAGTAGCATCTGTCACATCACAAGACCAGTAGCATCTGTCACAAGATCTGTAGTACCCATCCTAAGACATGTAGCACCCATCCTAAGACATGTAGCACCCATCACAAGACCTGTAGCACCCGTCCTAAGACATGTAGCACCCATCACAAGACCTGCAGTACCCATCCTAAGACATGTAGCACCCATCACAAGACCTGTAGCACCCATCACAAGACCTGTAGCACCCATCACAAGACATGTAGCACCCATCACAAGAGCTGTAGCACCCGTCCTAAGACATGTAGCACCCATCATAAGACCTGTAGTACCCGTCACAAGAAAGCCAACTTTTCACTATACATCACATACATGCATGCAAATTACACACCCAATGTTAATTATAAAAAAGTCGATTTATAAATAAAAGATTCATAAATACAAATGCTTCATTTCCTGTGAATTAAGCTTACCTTTTTTGACTTTTTGAGCAGGCATAGTGTCCTCAGTGGTCACAATCACACAATCTGTTTTTAAAAAAGCTATACCCAGTATAAATCCGTATGAACAGGTGTCTGATCAGGTGTGAAATGTCTCGGCTTAATTCCAGTCTGCAGCCCAGCTACAGGTAAATCTGTCCACTGAGCTTACAATGAACCTGTACAACTGATATTAGCTGAGAGACACACACCAGGTTCAGTCAACATTAAATGTGGTAATTCTGGTCATTAATAGGACAACAAAAAAATAACCACAAAACTTTTTAAAAGGATTTGCATGCGGGGTGTACACGTGAATTTAATCTGTCCATAGTTTTAAAATCTGGGTTATTCACATACAGAGCTATTTACTATTTTCAATTAAAACCTTGTTAATGCAATATGTTCTAGGGTGGCGCGATAATACTGAAACATGTATTGTGCCTACAAATTTTTATGACTATTTTACTGGGCCCACAAAACATTGTAATCAATTTATTATCTCAATATTTGTTATCTCCACTGGGGATCAATGGGCATACGACAGGTAAAGAGCATTAAAACGCCGACTGGTCTTCATCATCAAACAATGGATTACCGACAGGTTAATCACTCGATCACCTTAAACTCTCTTGAAACTTGCCGTCTTTCATGTCTACAGATAATGTGCCCAAATTTGCATTATACTCTGATAACACCGAGCAGAACCTTTGAAGAGCTTCCCGACATCCTTACAGTACCATGTACATGCTTCACAAATATACATGCATTAATCATTTGACCACGGTTAATATCTGAAACAATCTATAACTGTACACCTTTCTCCCTAACTATTATGATCATGGCATCATAGATACAACATGCATAACTCCACCGAGCCTCATTGCAGCATGTATCACTATACAAACACAACATACGTGATAATATATATCAAAAAGCCCAGCACATCATACCACAGATTTATTTACAACTTCGTCATTAAAATCCACTGGCTAATTGATGTCACAACCATATGTTTTGCTTCAAATACTTTGTTTTAAGGACTATTCAAATGCAAATGTTAAAAATGAGTATACAAGATGTATGTGCCTTAGTTATTTGAATAGAGAAGTGCAGAAGTGTGCATGTTCCAAGTGGCAAATTGTACCTGATATAGAGTCTGCGTGTTCCACGTGGCAAATTGTACATGATATGAAGTCTGCATGTTTCACGTGGCAAATTGTATCTGATATAGTCTGCGTGTTCCCTGTGGCAAATTGTACCTGATATAAAGTCTGCGTGTTCCACGTGGCAAATTGTATCTGATATAAAGTCTGCCTGTTCCACATGGCAAATTGTATCTGATATAAAGTCTGCGTGTTTCATGTGGCAAATTGTATCTGATATAGTCTGCGTGTTCCACGTGGCAAATTGTACCTGATATAGAGTCTGTGTGTTTCACGTGGCAAATTGTACCTGATATGAAGTCTGCGTGTTTCACGTGGCAAATTGTATCTGATATAGTCTGTGTGTTCCACGTGGCAAATTGTACCTGATATAGTCTGCGTGTTCCACGTGGCAAATTGTATCTGATATAAAGTCTGTGTGTTCAACGTGGCAAATTGTATCTGATATAAAGTCTGCGTGTTTCATGTGGCAAATTGTATCTGATATAGTCTGCGTGTTCCACGTGGCAAATTGTACCTGATATAAAGTCTGCCTGTTCCACGTGGCAAATTGTATCTGATATAAAGTCTGCCTGTTCCACGTGGCAAATTGTATCTGATATAAAGTCTGTGTGTTCCACGTGGCAAATTGTACCTGATATGAAGTCTGCGTGTTTCACGTGGCAAATTGTATCTGATATAGTCTGCGTGTTCCACGTGGCAAATTGTACCTGATATAAAGTCTGCGTGTTCCACGTGGCAAATTGTATCTGATATAAAGTCTGCGTGTTCCACATGGCAAATTGTATCTGATATAAAGTCTGCCTGTTCCACGTGGCAAATTGTATCTGATATAGAGTCTGCGTGTTTCACGTGGCAAATTGTACCTGATATGAAGTCTGCGTGTTTCACGTGGCAAATTGTATCTGATATAGTCTGCGTGTTCCACGTGGCAAATTGTACCTGATATAAAGTCTGTGTGTTCCACGTGGCAAATTGTATCTGATATAAAGTCTGCGTGTTCCACGTGGCAAATTGTAGCTGATATAAAGTCTGTGTGTTTCACGTGGCAAATTGTATCTGATTTGAAGTCTGCGTGTTTCACGTGGCAAATTGTATCTGATATAAAGTCTGCGTGTTCCACGTGGCAAATTGTACCTGATATAAAGTCTGCCTGTTCCACGTGGCAAATTGTATAAGATATAAAGTCTGTGTGTTCCACGTGGCAAATTGTACCTGATATGAAGTCTGCGTGTTTCACGTGGCAAATTGTATCTGATATAGTCTGCGTGTTCCACGTGGCAAATTGTATCTGATATAAAGTCTGCGTGTTCCACGTGGCAAATTGTATCTGATATAAAGTCTGCGTGTTCCATGTGGCAAATTGTATCTGATATAAAGTCTGCGTGTTCCACGTGGCAAATTGTATCTGATATAAAGTCTGCCTGTTCCACGTGGCAAATTGTATCTGATATAGAGTCTGTGTGTTTCACGTGGCAAATTGTACCTGATATGAAGTCTGCGTGTTTCACGTGGCAAATTGTATCTGATATAGTCTGCGTGTTCCACGTGGCAAAATGTACCTGATATAAAGTCTGCGTGTTCCACATGGCAAATTGTACTTGACATAAAGTCTGCGTGTTCCACATGGCAAATTGTACCTGATATAAAGTCTGCGTGTTCCACATCGCAAATTGTACCTGATATAAACTCTGCGTGTTCCAAGCGGCAAATTGTACCTGATAATAATCTGCGTGATATAAAGCCTGCGTGTTCCACATGGCAAACTGTACTTGACATAAAGTCTGCATGTTCCAAGTGGCAAATTGTATCTGATATAGAGTCTGCCTGTTCCACGTGGCAAATTGTACCTGATCTAGAGTCTGTGTGTTCCAAGTGGCAAATTGTATCTGATATAAAGTCTGCCTGTTCCACGTGGCAAATTGTATCTGATATAAAGTCTGCCTGTTCCACGTGGCAAATTGTACCTGATATAAAGTCTGCGTGTTCCATGTGGCAAATTGTATCTGATGTGAAGTCTGCGTGTTCCACATGGTAAATTGTATCTGCTGTGAAGTCAGAATGCCTGCGTCAGGTCACAATTAATGCTCAGAAAGGGCCACTGTCACTCACAATTAATGCTCAGAAAGGGCCACTGTCGGTCACAATTAATGCTCAGAAAGGGCCACTGTCGGTCACAATTAATGCTCAGAAAGGGCCACCGTAGAATCCAGTGATTCTGATGCATTTCACTTGACTGAAAAAATTCTTTAAAAAACAAATGTTTTAATAATTACAACTGGTGGAAGGCAGACATTCAATCCCTAAGTCACTCCACCAGAACTTCATTATTACCACAAACAATGAAAACACAAGGATGAGAAAGTTTACAGAAACCTGCGATGGAACTGTGTGTGTCAAAACCATTTTAATATTTTCCTTAGGGTAAACTATTTAACACTTACAATTGCATTACTCATGCAGATGTATACAGTTAAATATACAGGTTTATAGTTTGACCTATCTGCACTACAAAAGCATCTGTAATCCTATATCTACAGGACAGTTCACCAGGTCAGTTATTGAGATGCTTAGCACAGTTTTCACCTTGATCGAGTACATTTTTGTCTGAAATAAGGCCACCTACAATTGTTTCTTTGTTTGCTTCTCATGACCCTCCCTGATGTATACTTTTGTGGCAAATAATTTAATAGCATGTCTGTTAATTATTGATGTTTTCAGAAAACAAAAAAACAAGAACAAAAAAAAAAAAAAACAACAACAAAGCTGCTGCATAAATTTTCATGTAAGAAATACAGCATAATTTGTCATTTATAAATCACTAGGGTTTAGAATAAGTTTAACAAAAAAAAAACAATTATTTTGGCAAAGAAACTGCATGATAATTATGATTTGTGCCGTTCCTGATTTTGAGAAAATGGTCTTTAGGTTATCAGTCAATTAAAAGTGACCTAAGAAAACATTAATCAACTTGATCATATCACAGTTAACACTCCTTCAGTCTCAAATTAAACATCAGTGGCTATTATTACAAAACTAAACTTCCTATGGTAATTTGTCAGTTGTAAGTGATCAATATGCATGGTTAATATATGGTCAATACATGATATTTGGCTAAACTTTCTATTGCGTTTTCTCTGAAACACCGAGTACAAACTGGTTTTATTTTCAGGCAGCAAGCAAATGTATATTCATTCGCGTCACTGGTTCTAGCTTTCACCAGCTCATTTACCATATGTCCAATAAAATACAGGATAGAAACATTTCAATTTGAACTCATGGAGAATTTCATATCCCTCTTACCACGTGAGGCTACCTCATAGATATGTGCATGGGAAAATAATGTGACTAGGCTTACCAGCTGTGGATTTGAACCAGCCATATCTGGATTTCAATCCATGTCTCTGCCAACATGACAACTAGACCATTATACTGAAGGGCAAATTCACCCCAAACTGAAGACACATGTACATGTACCTGTATAGATGGCTTGGTGGATTGGGTTTTGCTTGTGAAGCCAGCTCGCTACAGCATGTACATGTAACAGGGATTTATACCAGCTGGAAAATTTCCCTTTGATTTGGTGATCTAACAAAAGTGGATTAGAAATATAAAGATCGCTGGTTCAAATCCCTAACTGGTATTATACCCTGTCCCAAAAAAGACGGCAATATGATTGCAAAATGGTGAGATTGACATTCTCAACAAAGGCGATAGCGGCCAACTTTATTTTAAGATGACTCTTAATTGTGACATCTTGCACTAAAACAAGGTACCTTTTATACATGTATAGGAAAAACTGAAGTATATGTACGCAGTCTGTCAAAACTTGGTCTGTCAAAAAACACATCGTAAAATACAATACAATGTACCTTTATGCATGTAAGTAAAATCACTCTATCTAACTTACACTAAGACAAAATGCAGACTTCGTGAAACAGCTAAGTTAAACTCACATATGATCGATTGAATGAAATTGTCTTAATGCACTAATAGGAGAGTCGAGGACTAGCTATACAGGAGGTCCAAAATGACAGCAGAACGCATCGTTTTCTTCTGTAACATTGCAGGGCTTGCGTATTTCATATATGTTTTATGAGCACAATTACACCGATAATTGTGACGTAATAAAGGAAAGAACTAAAGAGTTTACACCTCTGGGCCTTCTTGATACAGGCGGGAAGGAGTTGCCCATTGTACAGGAGGGCTTGCTTTTGGCACACAAATCCCTGTATTACAATCCCATAATCAGTTGTAAATTAAAATGTAGAAAGAGTCTGGCTCAAAGCACTTGTTTCTACCTCTGTGCCATATCTTTTGGAGCAGAATTAAGGGTACCCTGTAGAAAGTAGCAAGCTACCTACCTGAGTTACATGTAAATAAAAGCACTGGTCAAAGCTAAGGTGGCTATTTTCCTACATACATGCATTTAGCAGGCCACAGGTAGCTGGTAACCAATTCTTGTACTCCCCCGTATATGTACGTATACTTACCCAAGTATGTAATCTGCTGGTTAATATCAAGGCAACAGTCCAGTTTAGTCTTTTATAGCAGGGTGCCCATATAGAAATGTCACTCTGTTAGCTAGCTGACCAGTCACAAGGCCCTGTCCTATAAAGGAATCTGTCATGGCCAGGGGAGCATGCAATCAAGTGACTCAGTGACCACAGGCTACTGTAAACTGAACATTGACCAGTACACACTGCACCCACTGACAACTGACCACTCATGCACCGTTGAGTCAGAGCTAGACGTTGATATCATGTAAGATAAATGCTGTGAAAATTTGTAAACACCTCGATGCTTTATAATTTGACAGTAAAGTCTTAAAATGGGTGTGTCTACCTGCATAAGGTTTCCCCCGGGCTTCCTCCCACCATAATGCTGGCCGCCGTCGTATAAGTGAAATATTCTTGAGTACGGCGTAAAACACCAATCAAATAAATAAATAAATCTACCCGCACAAAGCTCTAATATTAAGAAGACTGTAAAAGTGTCATTTTAAAATCTAAGCAAAGCGCACAATTTGAGGCACATGTTGAAGGGCAAAGCGTTAGTACTTAATACAATAGGTTTGAAAGCATGCTGTTACTTGCTTGATACACCGTTACAACTGATAGCCCTGAAATTGGCCTTAACCCAACCAATGCAGTTTTATCTCAGGCGTCGAAGCATTGAAACCAAAGGTGCATAAATCCCTGAGGACGCTGCTCTTTCCTATGTGTGAAAAGTTTGAGGAATTAGAGTACAGTAGGCCTAATCAGAGGTCATACTGTCGAATAAGTCTGACGATAATTGTGCAGCATATAGGATTAGCTGTCCAAGGGTGAAATACAACATATATTTGGACAACATGTTTTCAGCACCTTTAACATGGGAGAGATAGGAGAAAAAACACTGAGGAAACTGGTATGGGTTGAAAGAACAGAAGACGGAAAGTCAGAAACCAATGATATGGATTTTCAGAGTGACTGAACGCTCCCATCAAGTGACGATGTATGGTATGTCAATCTCTGAGTATTATGACATCAACAAACCTCAACCAGCAAAAGGTTTGCTGAAAAAAACAAATACTCAGCAGTTTCATCAAGTTCAAGAAATCTTTTTTGTTATCCTAGGAGGTGAATATTGGAACATTGAACGTTTTCTACGAAAAAGGTTCACATGTCAATGTTCCTAAATACAAAGGAAGATGACTCTAATTGCTACCGTCACATTGTGATATAAATTGGTACACACTTATCTGCCCTTGAGCAGTGAGAAAGAGAGAGAGAGAGAGAGAAAAAAAAGCCATCTAAACTGTCCATGGAATACATGTATAAAGGCAACCTTTGAAGCCAGCTGCATCTTAGCTGTAGATATGCATTCTAGCCCCTTCAGAGCAAATAAAACAAAGCTGTCAAAAATTATCTTTGGACACACAGCAGCGCAATAAACCAGGAGCCTCCCATACTGGCTTCCTCTCAGGCTGTATGTGGGAGCGTCTGCCAGTAGCATGCGGATGGTCGTGGGTTCCCCTGGGCTCTGCCCGGTTTCCTCCCACCATAATGCTGGTCGCTGTCACACAAGTGAAATATTCTTGAGTACAGCGTAAAACACCAATCCAAGAAATAAATAAGAAAAAGAAAGCCACACATTTTAGTCAATGTTGTACGATTATTTTCCTTTACAGCTACATGTAATTATGACAAGAAGTCATAATTCAAGAAGTACAACATGTAAATAATTGAAACAGCAGTTTTCGATTTACGAAAGACAGAAAACAAAGTGACAGATGTTGCCACTTTGTATCATCTTAAGGCTACTTGCTTCTTGTAACATGATGTCCGGTGAAGGTGTCCAGATCAAACTAACTGCAGAACACCATTACTTTTGCAACATTAAGAGCCCAATCCCACCTGAGAACATTATTCAGAAACCCAATAGTTTTTAATTAGTCTTCTGTTTTCTATACATCATCCCATGTTAAAATTGGCAGATTGGCCCTGCCTAGGCAGTAAAACCTGTGTATTATGTAATACACAGCTGAGGTTTAACCTCAGTTCCTCTGAATAATCCCAAGCACTCACTCACTCACTCACTCACTCACTCAAACCTTAGTTCCTCTGAATAATCCCAAGCACTCACTCACTCAAACCTCAGTTCCTCTGAGGACCATCTCTAATTAAAATTCCTACCTGTACAATAGAATGGATAGTTTTTTTTTTTTTTACTGTTATTTTCTTCCATTAGCCCTGGACATACCTATACTGCTGGGCATAAACCAGTAACTATTTTGCACACCCTTGTTGTCTCCCCTGTTTCAACATCATATGGGGCAATGATTTTTGGTGTGTGTGAAAACAATTGTATGTAAACCTGTCACAAAAAACAGGGTAGGTCAGTTAATTTTTTTTTTTATTCTGGCTACTGAAGATTTAAAAAAAAGGAATTTTATAGAAAAATTACTGTAATTCTTCAAGTTTTTCACATATTTGCAAGGTGTTTATTCAAGCATATTCTGACTGCAGTTTTGCATGTAGACTGAAAAAATTATACTTTTTGTGAAGCCCGAAAACTGGCTACTCCAATCAGTGTAGTTAATGTCAACAAAACAAAACTAAAATTTGTAAAAACTGCACTGGAAGCTGCTTTTTCATATGTGAAAAGGTTCAGGAATTAAGGTAACACCGAGACACTATATGATTAAGTCACAGTTCTTTGTTTTTCTTGTACGTCATTAGAGACGTAAGAATCAATGTTTCATGTACATGTCTACACTATAGGAATTCTATACCTATATAAAACCATTCTCTTATCTACATGTATTCTGGGATCCAGAATACACCTCAGCTGTATCTAGTACGTTGACATATTCCAGCCCCTACAATTCACACAACAAGCACGCCGCATGAAGCCATGTGTCGGCATGAGCTTGACAGAAAACATCAATAAATATTTCACACGTATGGATACAATACATACATTGTAGTTTTAATCTATATATAACTTCATTATAAATATGCACCATCTGGTCATGAAGACTTTTCGAAACTTCTGTCTCTGTGTTAATACTGTAGACACAATGCCATAACCAGTACGTGTATATACCAGTATATGGTGTATTTGTATACTGTGTACAGAACATGTTTACATTTACCGGTATTTATTTATTTTTACATACTGAAGCACCCAAATGCTTCTCAGTTTTATTCTTGTGGTTTCAAAATGCCTTTTAAATACAGTTTTTTAAGGCCCCAGTGGTCAGTATGGAAATTAATTAGCCTGCTGTCACTGGTCATGGCGGTGTTCAGCGTCTTCTGCGTTCACAGTGTGTCATCATATCTGAATATTTAAGGCTTAGTATTGAGGGCATATATACATAAAATAGAGAGGTTATTAACAAATATAAAATATGCCTCGTTTTTTGGCACATGTTTCTTCATTTTTCTTCAAACCCTACTTTTCATGTATCTGCTTCTACAGGGCATAAAACTAATGGAGTACTATCATATCAGACTGTCATATTCAGAGTTCCATAGCCTCAAATTAACAAACCTAAACATCAATAAAACACTGGGTATAAACTGTTTTAGTCAACAGTCAACCTGTGCATCCCTGAGAACATAAATGACAAAAGTCAAATGTATCAAGGCCCTACTCAGTCAGTAGAAATGTTGACCTCCTTTTTCACATGCGACTTAACAATAATTCGTAACAAACATAATTTGTTACTGTCATTATCCTAATCAACAAATTATATACCTGAACATTGATGTAGAAGTACCGGTATTTAACCAATTACATAGCTCACGATGTGACACTTGCATGATCACCCAAAGACTGCTTAATTCTACATTACATGTAAACTTCAATGTTCACATTTATAATATGCTCAGAAGATCTGGATATCCGCCCTTTAAGTTTATGGCCTTGCGTAGCTCTGTAGGGCTGTGCTTACGTATACTACCACAGCCTTGTCTTGTTCCATAAGGTTACCTTGAACACCTCTGTACTTCCCTAACTGGTTCAGTGTACTACTGCTGGGGCACCAAATAATTTGTCTGTCTGTTGTCACAGTCGTCACAGCTATCAATTCCAGGTAGGTGTTCCCATGTGTCATCACTAGTAAACCCACATAAGCATAACACTATAGTGGAAACTGGATAAATTCCGACCCCAACCGCCATGTTCGAATGCATACGGGCTGAGAAATTATCTGGTGTGCTGTAGTAGCATACTGAAGCCAGCAAGGGAAGTACAGAGGTACTGTTCCAGGTAAGCTTATGAAACAAGACATAAGGGCGAATCCTAGCCCTGAATGGCTGTGATAGTATACGTGTTCACAGCCATTCAGGGCTAGGATTTCCCCTGTCACAAGAAGACACAATATATGTACACACATCTAATGACTCCTCGTCGTCACATGGGTGAAAAATTGTTATGTAAAACAACTGTTGACGTTAAACCCCAAGCATACATACACACAACACACACATGGATGGTACACGCATACATGTATACATTTTAATCGTAACAGAGAAAATTATATAAAAATTATTACTCTAACCCACAGGTCTGCACCGTAATCATAGTCATATTCGTCAACACCAGCCACATACTAGCGTATCACCCAACCATATGTCTGAGAAGTCTGTCAAAACAATCACAAAACGTCAAGATTTTTTTTCAAACATATCTCACCCAGGTCAATATTGTCCGCCAGCCGCAGCCGATCCGTGTCGGACATCATTTTCACAGTTTCTTTCGCTACGTTTCCCCCATATCTGAAAAAAAGCTTTCCTCTAATCTCAACAAGCTAAGAAGGAAGACTTGTGCGCATCGCACACCGTAATCACGTCCCCATTTTGTGCAAACAACTAAAATTAACTACAAGTTTTAAAGTGAACACCGCGACGAACACACACATAACACAGAACTGTCAACAACGTGTCCTCACTCGTATCTTGATTCAGCATGGCTACAGTATTAGTACACAGTAAGGTACGAGTGTAAATACGGGAGAACGTGCGAGGTTAAAGGTCACGAAAAGTAATTACAAAAACTACGGTTAGCTAGGTCAACCAAAAGGAGAAAAAAGAAAAAGAAAAGGAACTGATTGTGTATTTGCCTGTCAACAGTTTTATTTGGCTAATTTAGAGTAGCTTTGATTTTCTAACAAGTCCTTAATGCTGTATGAATAGTGATACAAGTAATGTACATGTAACATATCCAAATCCCAGCCTCCAGACATATGTCATGCTGGCTTTCTCTCCGGCCGTAAGTGGGAAGGTCTGCCAGCAACCTGCGGATGGTCGTGGGTTTCCTCCGGGCTCTGCCCGGTTTCCACCCACCATAATGCTGGCCGCCGTCGTATAAGTGAAATATTCTTGAGTACGGCGTAAAACACCAATCAAAAAAAAAAAAAAATCCAGACATATGACCGACAACATTGTATTCCCACTGGCACAAAACAGTAAATTAGGTAATGTGTTTGATGACACGTATTTGCCTCTAAAATACACTCTTTGGGACGAAACTTTAGGCCATTTACTAGTCCACGGGCAACATATATTATTGTCACAACCCCAACAAGAACACTATGTTGTCCTTAGCGTCAGGTTTTCGGACTATAATTACACCTGCCGTACGCCGCCGCGTGTTTATTAGAGCAGCGAGGTTGGCAGCTGTTTTAGAGGCTCTGACTTGAATTATGTGAATAAAAATTGTTGCCAACGAGCTTCCATACCGTACCAACAGGCGCGCTTCTATTCCGTCCAATCAAATCCGTTTAAAGTGTCGGGGTCTATTTTTAGAATATCACACCATTCGGCAAGCATGGCGGTGGAGAAAGTAGCTTTGGTGACAGGGGGAAATGCGTGAGTTAAAATCTTGGTGCTGTATGTAAAAATGTCGACGTTGATCCATTCGTCTTCTCACGATCTACCTCCCTCTACAGTTGTTGTATATCATTATCAGTGGAGTGTAAACAGATCAGTTTAGTCATCAGTTGTTGACACCCGCCGTCCATGACAACAACAACATGCATAGCTCTGTTGAGTGTGCGTCTTGTTTCTAGTCCCATAGAGTTGATAGCGACATAAATCGTAAACTTCAAATTTGAAGGTAAACACAAGGTAGAGAAATAATTAAAATAGAACTGCAAAGAAGTTTCGGCTGGGGTCCACGTCGTTTGTTGTTGTAGTTATCATTCAATGCTATCAAATAGAAGACAGCATAGCTACATGTAGGCCCCTATGTGTAATCGCACAACCGTTTTGGGAAATCCCAGACAGTGCAGCAGAAAGCATTAAGTCTAATACCATAAACCTAGTGCAGTTGCCATCTAACTCCATATTAAAGCAGTGGGATTAACATCTATGTCTTATAAAAAATTTTTAAAAAGCGGTGTTGTCATTTAAACGCGTCCAGTGAGGAAACTATTGATCTTAGCTCAGATGTTCTTGGCATATTATGAGAAGAGCATGACTTGGGCAACAATGTTGCAAAGATAGGCAAAAAATAAAAGCAGATTCTGAAACAGCGGCTCGAAATACAGCAGAATGCATAAAAAAAATTGAAATTTCGATTGCGGGTCTGGGCGATGTTATTGTGTTAGCAGCTCTGCCAATCCTCGTCCCACATAGATGTAAGCATTTTGCCAAACTGGCTGTATTGACTTAAGGTAATTTACCAAACATAGCAGGACCTTCTGACTGATAACGGACTCTTTCATTCAGATTTTGGGAGGATATTTTTGTAATAAAACTGACTTTTGATAAGGAAAAATAATGCAAAGTCACAACAATTTTCTTCCAGCAATGACTCTCCTGAGGCAGATTTTTTGCCACTTTAGCCCGACAAGTTACTGCAGTATCCTGCCCATCGTGTACGCATTGTGACATCAGTTTATCAGTTCCCTACTGATAAATGTGTGGTCCAGAATTCATCAGTTTAACCGCAAAATCCAATTTATTGTATCCACATCTTTCTATCCATTGTAAGAAACAACACTGACAATCGAGAGCCAATAGGTTTTTTGATGTGATAGCCAATTATCACGTGACGCTTTCATTGTTAGTGATTGGCCAAGCTCATAAGGGCTTCTACAACATTGCTACTCAGAATGAATTGTCAGGCAGTGCCATATCCCCAAGACTTAACTTCATCTCTTCGGCTTTTAAAACTTTATAGAAGTTTTTACATATTTTTCTGTGATAACTGTGTCCTATATCATTTTTTCGATGTGTACATAGTGGCAGGCTTTATGCTCACTTTAACGGGCACAGACACTTTTTTTTTGACATGTTTGTATAAATTGTTTGTATAAAGCAGCATTTAATCAGGAATTCCTATGAGACCATGACATGTGCGATGTCAGAGCATCAGGAAACATTATGTCATGTCACTAATACCCCAAGGCTAAGCACATACAAGCGGAAACAGCTGCGTTGCTGGGTTATAGAAACAAAGTCTGATTACTTAAAATTGACAACATGGCAGTGCTTTTGAGTTTCCCAGTGTGTGTGGTTTGGCTTACTTTGAATTTCTTGTGATGTTGCACATCACAAAAATATAGAGTATGCTTTTTAAAACTGCCATTGTCAGCCAGTCAGTGTCAGCTCTGTATCCATTTAAATCAAACTTTGGAAATAGTGAATTTAAGGATTTTAATAGCAAGTCATTTAGCTGCGATGTTAGGGAGAGAAGTGTTGTCGAGGAAAATCATGTGTACCTGCATATGCTATTTAGCTGTGCCCGGTTTCCACCCACCATAATGCTGGCCGTCATCGTATAAGTGAAATATTCTTGAGTATGGCGTAAAACACGTATCAAATAAGTAAATAAAATAACTCTCAGTACTCGTATTGTTTTTATAAATTTAGTCATTTTTTTCATTGGCGGGAGGAGGAGGTGGATTATGTTAACTCTTGTGGGAAAATTTTTGGGTACTGTGCGCAGCATAAGTTCTGTTGGTTATTTGTGTTACAGAGGCATAGGCCTGACTTTGTGTGTGAGGCTGTTGACAACACATGCTAACCTACGCCTGTGTCTGGCCTGTCGCAGCAAGGTACGTGGTGAAGCGGCAGTGTCTGCACTGCGACTGTCGCACCCTGGCTCGGACATCAGCCTAGTCATCCTGGACACCAGCTGTTTACAGTCAGTGCACAAGGCTGCCGTTGAGATCAGAGGAAAGTATGTTATTTTTCCTTTAATATTGATGTGGTAAGAAGCTGAAAATGAATCACTAATGTGGTTTAACACCACATGGGCATTTTCAGCCATATTGTGGCGAAAAACTGTGAGTGATACATCAGAATTTCAGAGTTGAAATACATGTAGATTTGTGTACATAGGTCTGACAGGGCTTACGAGCTAGGGATTTGAGCCAGAGATCTCTGGGTTAGGAGTCCACGTTTCAACCACTAGACTACATGTAAATGGTAATTCCTGGAAGTGAATATGGTGACCTTTCATAATGCACTTGTATTTTGATTTGGGGATTTTCCATAGTCGTAAGGATATTATGGTCATTAGGTTGCTGTGCAGATCGAGTCAAACAAAATGAATGAAAGCTTTAGCATTTCAAACAGATTGACTCCAGACATAGGGAAAAGGCCTATGGCTTATTTTCTGCAGTTTAATGGTGAAGCGCTGTGGTGACTGAACCGGTGAGGGGCCAAAAATTGTAACAAATTCATTTTCTGCACTCTTTGATTAGTTCAGAATTATATTCTGAGGTAACAAAAAAAATTAGAAACGATTTAGCGATTAACATCTTTGCTTTTGTCTTTTAGATCTGTATTTAGAAATGTTGTCATTTTACTGTTTAGACTGATTTCCAGATGACACAAAAAAGTAAAATATTATGGATATTCCTCACCTCCAGTGTCATAGAATACATTTTGCTCTTTCCTATACTGATTTATTTATTTGATTGGTGTACTCAAGGAAGTTTTATTTGTCTGAAATGTCAGACGGCGGCCAACATTATGATGGGAGGACACTGGGCAAAGCCGTAGCCATCCGCAGGTTGCTGGCAGAACTTCACACGTATAGCTGGAGAGGATGCCAGCATGAGCTGGACTTGAACTCACAGTGACCACATTTCCTATGCTTGTGTTCAGAACAAGTAAGCATTTATTTGAACCACAGTCTATACATGTATTAGAGGTCCGGGTTTTGCCAAGACAGGTATGTATATTGTATAGTGATGTATAAGAAAGAATCAAGAGATATACAGTCTATATTTAATTGCTATACCTGTCTGCTTCAGGTACGAACATTTAGACTATGTTTACCTCAACGCTGGTATAATGCCCGTGTCTACGGTGAACTGGTCCAACTTCTGGCAGGATCTCTTCTCAAGGTAAAACCATGTCACTATATATCACCAAAATGTTCCTCCCTTACTTCAAGTTTTGATCATTCTGTATTGTCATTAGTTAGTGGGAAGATGGATTACAGTAGTAATGTACTGGCTTGAATCATACATCAGGCAGGATATAAATCCAAATCGTAGGTTGTAAGTTTAAAGCCATTAATAAGTGTCTAGACGCAAGAATTTGAATTGGCTTTTTAGTGGTTGTTGCATTTTGCTATACTCAGTATTATTTCACTTAATATTCAGGACAAGTCATTTTTATTGGTCTCCTCGACATGGCTGGATAATTGCTGATGTGGCATCAAGTCATAATCATTCGTTGTCATTGGTGGAGGAAAACATTACTGGTGTATACCACTGGCTTTTGGCAAGTCACTGGTGAACTTAACCATGTGTTCAGGGATTTAAAGAAGCCCAAATTTTACAGACCAAAACTCAAAAATTGACTTTGTTATCAAATTGAGTTCAGAAAAAATGTATAGACCAATTTGGAGTCTGTATCGAGATAAAATATATTTTACAAACCTTTCACCCAAAAACTAACTCTCATCGTGCACATGTATAAGAAGGGCGTAAGTTATCTTTTTAGAAGACTACCCCTGGAAAAGTAGCCAGCAACCTGACAGATATTTAAATGAAGTAAAATAGGAGCATTGGTCCAAATAGGCAGCTTAATTTTTGACAAATAAATAGCTGAATAAATAAGTAAAAATAAATTTATGATGTTATTGTGTATTTTTCCCAACAGGAAATGCATCCATATGTTCGCAACTGGAGAAGGCTTATTAAGACAGGTAGATGGGACGAGTCCTGATGGATTGACCAAAATCTTTGCAACAAATCTCTTTGGCCATTTCATACTTGTGAGTACGGTAACTGCGCAGTCATGATAATGAAGTTTTGGCTGAGTGAAAAAAGTAAGCTTAGTGTAAGGCAAGGAAGTTATGACCATAATCTATAAAATTTCTTAAGATAATTAATGTATTTAACTAATGTATTTTTGGTAATGACAAGTGTCACTTTTCAGTTAATGCATAATACATGAAAGAGTATGCCACATTTGACTTCTACACGTAGCTTCAACCTAACAACAATGTGAAATGTAAGCGTGAATTCACAGTATTCGGAAATTATTGAATTTTTTTTTTGATAGTCACTTTTATTTATTGAGCGTCAGTTTGTATATGTAATACATTTTGTTTAAGGAGTAAACTGATGTCATTGTTTTATATTGCGAACATGTGTATTGAAGTTTTGCGCAGGTTCTATAATTGGCCTGACTGGTTATGAAGAAGCAACTTTAGTCAGACTACTGATCACTGGTTTGACACAAGAAGACTCTTAGCCAGACTAATGACTGCTGGTTTGACACAAAAAAATTCTTAGACAGACTAATGCTTGCTGGTTTGACACGAGAAGGTTGTTTTTCAGACTAATGATTGCTGGTTTGACATAAGAAGGTTCTTGGTCAGACTAATGATTGCTGGTTTGATATGTGGATGTTCTTGGTCAGAGTAATGATTGCTGGTTTGACATAAGAAGGTTCTTGGTCAGACTACTGATTGTTGGTTTGACATAAGAAGGTTCTTGGTAAGAATGATGATTGCAGGTTTGACACAAGAAGGTTCCTAGTGAGACCAGTGACCAAATGGAAGAAATGGAGTTCATAATTTGTCGGTGCTTTTTCAGATAATGGTTGTTTGTTTGTTTCACATTTACATGTTTGTGTATCAGATAAAAGAGCTTGAGGGAATCATGGGAGGAAACAGTGAGCAGCAGTCTACGCAAATCATCTGGACATCGTCCAGCAACGCCAAGAAGGGGTCATTTGATGCAAATGATATTCAACATCAACATGGGTGAGCTGAAGAGAATTGAATTAAATCTTGAATCTAACTGGATGCTCAAAGAGATTTTAATCATAAGAGTGACTTTGTATGCTTAAGTGATGATGTCTGGAGTAAAGTGGGAATATAGTGTAGAACATTAAGACAATTGAGTATAGGGTCAGTTATTGCTCTATGTTTAAGATCATTTTTTTGATTGAAGCTTCATTAACCCAGAATCGAACACAGGAGTCTTAGGACTCACCTGTGTCACCTGTTTTGTTTGTTTTTTGTTCGCACAGAAATGGGTCTGGCTCTAGGATCACGAAGCAACCTTAGACTCAAGTCAAAATTTCATATCACTTTAAATTTGTTATTTCTTGCATAACAAGGGCAAAATATTGCTTCACATAAATTCTGGGTAAGTTGATTGAAATTTTTACTTAAGTCTAAGATCGCTTCATGATCCGGGAGCCAAAAGTACCAACAGCACATGTCAATACCAAGAGATTGCTGGGTGATCTAGCAGGCGGCTGAGTCAGGCACCAACAGCACATGTCAATACCAAGACATTGCTGGGTGATCCAGCAGGCGGCTGAGTCAGGCACCAACAGCACATGTCAGTACCAAGACATTGCTGGGTGATCCGACAGGCGGCTGAGTCAGGCACCAACAGCACATGTCAGTACCAAGACATTGCTGGGTGATCCAGCAGGCGGCTGAGTCAGACACCAACAGCACATGTCAATACCAAGACATTGCTGGGTGATCCAGCAGGAGGCTGAGTCAGGCACCAACAGCACATGTCAGTACCAAGACATTGCTGAGAGATCCAGCAGGCGGCTGAGTCAGGCACCAACAGCACATGTCAATACCAAGACATTGCTGGGTGATCCAGCAGGCGGCTGAGTCAGGCACCAACAGCACATGTCAATACCAAGACATTGCTGGGTGATCCAGCAGGCGACTGAGTCAGGCACCAACAGCACATGTCAATACCAAGACATTGCTGGGTGATCCAGCAGGCCGGTGCGGAGTCAAGCACCAACAGCACATGTCAATACCAAGAGATTGCTGGGTGATCCAGCAGGCGGGTGTGGAGTCAGGCACCAACAGCACATGTCAATACCAAGACATTGTTGGGTGATCCAGCAGGCGGCTGAGTCAGGCACCAACAGCACATGTCAGTACCAAGACATTGCTGGGTGATCCAGCAGGCGGCTGAGTCAGGCACCAACAGCACATGTCAATACCAAGAGATTGTACCGGCCCGGATAGCACAGTTGGTAGAGCGTCCGCTTCGGGAGCGGTAGATCCAGGATCAATCCTTGGTCGAGTCACACCTAAGACTTTAAAAGAGGAAGTTGTAACTTCCTCGCTTGGCGTTCAGCATGAAGGGGATAGTGCAACGACTGGTTGACCCGTATCAGTATAATGGCTCGGGCGGGACGGCTTACTTGCCTTCGGTAAGTCGTCTCAGTGATGCAGCACTAAATAAAAGAGCGGTGGAAATCCGTCCTGCAACAAGGAGGCACATTACACGTGCATGCACCCTAATGATTCCTTCGTCGTCATATGACTGAAAAATTGTTGAGTACGACGTTAAACCCCAAGCACTCACTCACTCACCAAGAGATTGCTGGGTGATCCAGCAGGCGGCTGAGTCAGGCACCAACAGCGCATGTCAATACCAAGACATTGCTGGGTGATCCAGCAGGCAGCTGAGTCAGACACCAACAGCACATATCAATACCAAGACATTGCTGGGTGATCCAGCAGGCGGCTGAGTCAGACACCAACAGCACATGTCAATACCAAGACATTGCTGGGTGATCCAGCAGGCGGCTGAGTCAGGCACCAACAGCACATGTCAGTACCAAGACATTGCTGGGTGATCCAGCAGGCGGCTGAGTCAGGCACCAACAGCACATGTCAATACCAAGACATTGCTGAGTGATCCAGCAGGCGGCTGAGTCAGACACCAACAGCACATGTCAATACCAAGAGATTGCTGGGTGATCCAGCAGGCGGCTGAGTCAGGCACCAACAGCACATGTCAGTACCAAGACATTGCTGGGTGATCCAGCAGGCGGCTGAGTCAGACACCAACAGCACATGTCAATACCAAGACATTGCTGGGTGATTCAGCAGGCGGCTGAGTCAGGCACCAACAGCACATGTCAATACCAAGAGATTGCTGGGTGATCCAGCAGGCGAGTGTGGAGTCAGGCACCAACAGCATATGTCAATACCAAGACATTGCTGGGTGATCCAGCAGGCGGGTGTGGAGTCAGGCAACAACAGCACATGTCAATACCAAGACATTGCTGGGTGATCCAGCAGGCGGCTGAGTCAGACACCAACGGCACATGTCAATACCAAGAGATTACTGGGTGATCCAGCAGGCGGCTGAGTCAGGCACCAACAGCACATGTCAATACCAAGAGATTGCTGGGTGATCCAGCAGGCGGCTGAGTCAGGCACCAACAGCACATGTCAATACCAAGACATTGCTGGGTGATCCAGCAGGCCAGTGCGGAGTCAACCTCTGGCCAGGACAGTGAAAACTTCGGCTTGTATACCTACATTAAATCATAGTTTGACTTTAAGAAGATTCACTGACTTGCATGTATTTAACTGTCATTTGATGTTTCCCTTGACAGGTCAGAGCCCTACAGTTCTTCCAAATACGCCTCAGACCTTGTCAGTGTGGCCATTAATGATAGACTCAACCATAAAGTAAGTGACAGGAGCGCAGAAATTATGGGAAGGACATGACACTGGTGGATTCTGGCATGGGACTATCTCCTTTTTTGTTCTGTGTACACATTTTGTTCCGAAAAAAATGTTCTGGAAAAAGCTTAAAGGGAAAGACATCTAAATATCACATCACTAAATAAACCACAGCATACTATGCATTAACATGCTTTCATTTTTTAGATTTTTGTGAAAAGAGTTAAAGGCGCTCATATATTTGAGTTCGTAGGTTGTATTAACCATACAATCAGAGGTTAGGAACTCTGACAAAGCAGGAATTGAATCCAACTCTAATCACGACATTGAATGTTGGAATAACTACTTTTTTCTGATGAGTAAAATATTCCCTCCTCTACCATCAGGAAAAAAGGGTGATGTGACGTCCGAGTTCCTGGATACAGTGTGGCTCATAATACCAACCATAGTATTTCAATATTTGAGTCTCTTTCAATACTTCTTAAAAAAAAATATTTTTGCTTATAGTTTTCAGTTGTCTGTATGATGAAGCTTACTTCCTATTTCAGCTTTCTTTCACTTCAAAGGATACTTGGAAAATTTAGGTCTTATTTGTTAATGTTGGGTTTAGGATATGATTAACGTATAAAAGCACAGGAAAGGTTCTCAGCTTTCTTCTTGGCGTTTATAAATAGCTTCAAAGTACAGCTTTTTTAAGGCCCAAGTGGTGAGTTTGGAAGTTAAGTGGTGACGTTGCTGTTGATAGCTGTCAAAAGCCCAAATTGGGCGAGCTAAGCTAGTCTAGGCCGTCTTCTTACTATATTCACTGATGACATTATTTTCAAATAATTCTGACCACTGGCAGGAAATATGCATAAAATAGAAGGTTGTTGAGAAATATCAAATTACGAAGTTAGGAAAAAATGGTTTACAAAATTTTGTTGAAGTGGGCTGTGGTCTAAATATCTACTGCAACAAAAATACTGAACAGTGTTTTTTTTTTTTTCTATTTTTGTTTCTATTTTCCTTGTAGCATATATATTCGCACACGACGTGCCCAGGCTTAGTGATGACCAATCTGACGTATGGAATTTTACCGTCATGGTTTTGGTACCTGGTCCTACCTCTCTTGTGGCTGGTGAGTAATATAATGGTTAAATGTGTTCGTCTCACTTAAGCAGATATTGTCTACAACAGTCATATTTGCATTTATGGTAATTCTTCAACCTTTTGGTATGTTTGCAAGGTGTTTATTCAAACATATTATGAAGGCATTATTCTGAGTAGATTTATAAAATTATACTTTTTGTGAAGCCCTGAAAATGGCCAATCCAATCCACTGTAGTTTTGTCTCCAAAACAAAATTATATATGTACATAAATTGTTCTGAAAGTTGCTGTTTGTGCGGAAAGGTTGAGGAATTGGGGCAGGTTTAATAGGAAAAGAGTACAGTTAGTGTTATCATGAAGAGATCTAGCTTCCTCCAAAAACATGTTGCCAAAAAAAAAAAGGTAAATCAATTTATGCAGCTATTATTTTGTGAATGAATGTTTTAATGGCAGCCTTTCCTTTAGGGCCATATCTAGTAAAACATTAAAAGGCTCTGACCCCAAACTTTAATGGTGACATTGACTGTGACTTTGCATAAAGAAATTTTATAAATTTAATGAATAAAAGAATGATGCTTTCTGAGTCTGTGAATTAAAGAAATTTATACGAAAACTTAACTGTTTATTGGTAAACCATCATATTTTTGTTTAATTTACTTGTTAGTTTTAATACAGCTTGTTTAGTTTGGGAGCCCCACTGTTTTCAGAACCAAATTGACTGTAGGTATGTAAGTATGTCCCTGCCATTTGCAGATGTACTTTTACTGAACCAATCAGATTATGTATCACACAGGTGAGAACGTAGAGGTAGTTTTACTTAGATTCTGTCTTTGTCATACAGTTACGGCTGTTCACGGGCAGCATGACACAGTCTCCCTACAACGGCAGCGAGGCTCTGGTGAGTTTCAAATACACGGTTATTATGAAACACTTAAAAAAAAAACAAATAAATATTCAGGAAAAACATACTCCTTACAGCGCAAATGCTGCTCTCTGCTCGCTTTTCATCACTGCCGTGGGTAAACTGGCTTGACCTGTGGAGATGCACTTGGGCTTCTTTAGGCTTAGGCTCCTCGTGCAGGAAAGTATAATCAGCATTCAGCAGAAAAAATGTTCAGGTTTTGGATAGATTCATGTGACTACTTTAGAGAATGTATGTGTATAAAATATTATTGGAAACAAATGTTGTCACAGAGTTAGACAGAGTTTTTGTATTTTCGGATATCTCTTCCTGGGTCACACTGTGACCCCAGGGACCTTGGCATGTACAGATTTTGCTAATAGTGGCAGTGCTGTGAAGCTAATGTAGAGAGCGGTGCATGCGCTGTTAGGACTGCCCAAAGTCCCCTAGGCTAGTCTTCAACCAGTGAGATTCCAGGTTCCTCAGTGTTTACACTTTTGTGGTTGAGCAAAGTTTCCTTTGATGTGACTGCAATATTGTTGAAACAGCATTAAGAGGTTCATTTGTTCAAGTAAATTAAGTTATTTAAATTTACAATGTTTTCAATTTTATTACAGTGTACATGTGTAATTTAGACTTTCCAACATAAAATGATCTTTTCAGTCTGTCATGTCTGTGAGAAAGTCGCTGTAGTAATATTTTTAAATTACTGCTAGAAATTTTGAACTATTTTATTCACTTGTCTGCTGGCGGTGAAAGCAAGCTTACAAAATTTGAATAAAGGGCACATAAACTGAAGAGAACCTCTGTAATAATAACACATTTGTTCTTTTTTTTTTGTTTTTTTTTTTCCATTTCAGCTCTGGTTGTCTCTACAGGAACCCGAAAGTTTAGATCCATTAATGAAATATCACAGTAGAGTGTCAATACTGGGGAACAGATACGTGGAAGCTGTTAAGGTAACTATGGTAACAGTGCTATAGATACATTGTACACAGAGAGTCTGATTGTGGGACAGTCAGAACACTGAGGGTATTTAAGACAGCCATGTAACTTTGTTTGGTCATGGATTGAAGGCCTTCATTGTTTGATTGTTTCCTCTGGGCTGTGCATCAAATAAATATGGCTTTCTCCACTTTTAAATGAAGAATTTACTGGCAGTCAAGGGGCTACTTTGAAAAAAAAAACCAAAAAAAAAAAACCATAACAAATGTAGTTTTATTTTTAAAATCAAATTATAAAGGTGCATAAATTGCACCAAAAGTCGTTCTTTAACATGCAGAATGTTTGAGGAATTCAGGTAGGCTCCCGCCCTCCTTGGGCCTCATCTTTGGCATAAAATTTAGAAAATTTTAATGTCTACTAATAGGCTAAATATGCAAACAGATAATATGGATATTGATTGAGTAAGTAATAATACGAACTCACATATTTTTAACATCAAATTAATCAAAATATGCACATGATTTTTTTTTTTGGCCTTTGGTTCTAATTTGGACGTCCATTAAAGGTATGAAAGCTAACTGCATGTGACCCTTTACAGGTAAATCCCCTTATGTCCAGTACGGTCAACCCCTTCAGTCATGATGGTGAAGGGCCTAATAGATTTGTCATATGACAAATACTATTTTCATATATTTGAAACATCTGTAATTGATAAAGTTTTTTTCTTGAATTTCAGATGGACCTTACAAGAGCCTCAGCAAAGGACACTTATAAAAAATTGTCAGATTTAGAGAACGAATATAGGTCAAGGTATAGTCAGTCATCCAGTTAGCGATCACTTGACTATGTACATTCCTGGTTATATGGCCCTGGGGCAGGTTTCATGAAGCTCACTTAACTAAGTAAGCCCTAAGTATCATGACAACATATGGCGTAGAAATATAAAGTGCACTTAGCCAAGGGTGACAACACGAAGTCAGCTTCATGAAACCATCCCTGGGTCTTGTTGATATTGCAGTATAAATTGTTGAACGATGGAACGTGTATGTTTTAGTAGATACAGGCTTTCCACGGGCACACTAAAGTACTTGAATTTTGTTTGAAATGTTTTAAAAGTCTTGGAAAAAGACTTTATTTTGGAATATTAGGCTAGGACTTTTCATTGTTACATTCAGATGTATTGTATTAATTATTTTTTTAAATAAGCTAAAATAAGAAGTAAGGTTAATCGTATAGACAACTGAAAACTATACGTAAAAATACTTTCATTTATTTGTTTAGACTTTTTTGAGTGTTGACAGGCATTCAAATATTTGAATACTATGGTGGGCTTTATGAGCCATACCGATGGTATCTAGGAACTCTGGCGTCACATCACCTAATTTCCAGATGTTCACCAGAAGGAAACAGTTTTCGGGAACATTATTTCAGTAATCTTTTACTCATGGGTAGAAAGAGTTATGACAACATTGAGTGTCATGATTAGAGCGGGATAATCTTCCTCTGACATCAGAGTTCCTAACAGCTGATAGTATTGTCCATAAAGCCCACCCTAAAATTCCAATATTTGAAGACCTCTAACTCTTTTCACAAAAATCGAAAAAAATGAATAGAAGTATGTTTACGCATAATTTAAGTGATGCCTACTTCAAGTTTTAGAGGTCTTGTCCTTTAAATAAGCTGCCATTGTTTGAACTTAAATTTTCCATGAAAGTGCTGGAAACCATAAAATTTTAAAATGCTACTTAATTCCCAAGAAAAACCACTGCGGAAATATAAAAATGATTTGAAGGATAATCTATAGAGCAGAGCTAACTCCATAGTTCAAAAAGATTTTAGGTGAGTAACTCTGTTTAACCCTAGAAATGAGTCCTCAAAATCTTCACCAGTTTCCGTAAAATTTTCATCTTGTGACGTGATAATATTCCTGATATGATGATAAATCAGACAGATATGAGGTGAAGGAAGGCAGTTACGCTGGAATGATAGCATGCATGTTTGAAAGTATGGCGTCATTTGTGTGATGGATGACGCCAAGTGTTCCTGCATGACATCACACCAGGTAAAATTGAAGTCTCTGAAACTAAGAATAGTGGTTTTAACACATATAATTTTTTTGAAGATATATGAAAACAATTTATACCATCTCGATTCTTATCATTTTACCCTGCTTTTAAGACCCACAGGTCTCGACTGAAGTAGCTCTTTAAGTGTTTTTAAAAAACATTTTCTTTCATGACTGATAAACTGGAATACAAGTAAACCAGGAAAGATGGGTGTCGTCTTACATGTGGCAATGTTCTACAGGTACAGGTTACCGGCCAAGCTTACAAGTTCTCTAACAAATTGTCTAGAAGTGAGCTACTTGTCTGTCTGAAGCTCGACTCTGGTGTGAGTGTGAAATGTTTGTAGAACTCTTAAATTAAGAATTTAACAGAACAAGGCGCAGTTTCACAAAACTTATTGATTTTTTTGGTGGGTGGGTGGGTGGGGGGGGGGGGCTCAGCAGGCAAATGTGTTTTCCTTAAGCGGCATAATACTATGCTTGCGTTGTTTTTGGCTTAAATTTTTTAGAGAAATACTCAATGTCAGACTTAAAGACACAAAACTTTTATCAATTTACTGAACTTTACTGATCTCTGCAGATGGAGGCAGTGTGAATAGCAAGGAAAACACTAAAATGAAGTATGAATCAGGTGAAAGACCATGAAAGGCATAGAAAACACTAAAATGAAGTATGTATCGGATGAAAGGCCATTAAGGGCATAGAAAACACTGAAATGAAGTATGTATGAGATGAAAGATCATTAAGGGCATAGAAAACACTAAAATGAATTATGTATCAGGTGAAAGACCATTAAGGGCAGAGAAAACACTAAAATGAAGTATGTATTGGATGAAAGATCATTAAGGGCATAGAAAACACTAAAATGAATTATGTATCAGGTGAAAGACCATTAAGGGCATAGAAAACACTAAAATGAAGTATGTATCAGTCTGAGTATTCCTGTAGAGCTTACATGCAGATTCTGTTTGTACAACCAGGGGTTATTGGTCACTGAACTAGTGGTAAACATGGACCCTTTTTCCCATGCTTCATAATGGGCTGACCATTGTCTTTTCGCCCACACTACAGCGATCGTGTGATCTTCAGCTTCTGGGCCGTCATCCAGAATAATTATGGTTATTGAGCCATTAGGTTATTCAGTTATGCTACCTGATCAAGGGAGGCATAGCGCCATCTGGTGTTGTCCATTAAAGAGAAGATAACTCTGTGATATAGTTCATTGCTCAGTGATATTGCCCATAGAGTTAAACCTCTGTGTTATTCTTCCTTAGACAATACCCAGATGGCGCTATGCGCTATCTTGGTCATGGGCCATTACTGAGAGCTATATGCATATCTTTTGGCCATGGGCCGTTACTGAGAGCTATATGCATATCTTGGCCATGGGCCATTACTGAGAGCTATGTGCATATCTTGGCCATGGGCCGTTACTGGGTATTGAATCCCATTAGTACAGTATGCAAGTTTATGTGTGGATAATTTATTATACACCTGGGAAAGTTTGTCAAGGACAGTTGTTTACACCTGAGGTTTAATTCCCCCACCCATGAAGCTGTCAGCCATTGTAGAAAACTCAATAAGCATAGTATTGCTTAAACAGCGAGAAGAAATAAATAAACTTGCATGAAATTAAATTCATCAACATGCCTGTTTTCGATGATCAAGAAAATTTGAGGTGTTTTGAACCCATGATTTGTTATGAAAAACTAGTGGATGAATTTCTTGTTTTGAATTGTTCCTACACCAGTGATAAGCGGAACTGTTTTACCTAATGATTTGTGCATCACTAATTCCGAGGTTCAAATGACGTTTGTTTAAACTTGACTTTGTCACAAGATTTGTCTGGTATTCGGTCACGAGAAGGTTTTTTCTTTTGATCAAATCAGAAAACTTTTAATCTTCCATTACTTATAATATCTTTATTTTTTTAAGTTTATTAGTATTTAAGGGCTAACACATAAGGTGTGTTAATTTCTGTAATAATTTATATACATGTAAATTATGAGATATAGGGTCAAGGTTGGTACCCAAGCATTCCAGTTCAGTCCAAATGGCACATATTTAAACTAAATAAAAGTAGATTTTAGAAATGTTGTTTGAAGCGCATTGCTTGTATTTTAGTGAAGTGATATGTATTCTTATGTACTTATGGAGACTATTTTAAACAAATGTGGATACGGAGTGATTATGTAGCTCTATTTTTGTACAAGTTTCGTTACAGGTTCACTGTCCTTGCCAAAGAAAAGCATCTGACATTGTCACATTCGGTTTCACGTCCAGTCTGTACTGTACAATGTAAAACTTAACAGACACATTATTGCGCGTATGTTAAAAGTATATCTAATGGTGTAAGAAGAAAAGTGATTTACGGATGTGATTTTGATATTTTCACATGGTAATTGTGTAGCTTCCTTAATTTGAATACTGTATAAGCAGGCTGCAAATGTTCTACAGCTATTGCAAGCCACAGGCTTGCCTGTGGTGAGGCACTTGATCACCTGTGGTTTGCCAGCGTTGTGCCACCAGCCTGCCTGTTTTGAGGGACTAGCTTGACTGTGGCGAATCACAAGCTTGCCTGTGGTGAGGCACTGGCTTATCTGTAGTTTGCCACAGGTGAGCTACCAGCCTGCCTGTTTTTAGGGACTAGCTTGACTATGGTGAGGCACTGGATTACCTGTGGTTTGCCAGCAGTGTGCCACCAGCTTGCCTGTTTTGAGGGACTAGCTTGACTATGGTGAGCCACAAGCTTGCCTGTGGTTTGCCAGAGGTTTGCCACCAGCCTGCCTGTTTTGAGGGACTAGCTTGACTATGGTGAGCCACAAGCTAGCCTGTGGTGAGGCACTGGCTTGCCTGTAGTTTGCCAGCGGTGTGCCACCAGCCTGCCTGTTTTGAGGGACTAGCTTGACTATGGTGAGTCACAAGCTAGCCTGTGGTGAGGCACTGGCTTGCCTGTAGATTGCCAGCGGTGTGCCACCAGCCTGCCTGTTTTGAGGGACTAGCTTGACTATGGTGAGCCCCAAGCTAGCCTGTGGTGAGGCACTGGCTTCCCTGTAGTTTGCCAGCGGTGTGCCACCAGCCTGCCTGTTTTGAGGGACTAGCTTGACTATGGTGAGCCACAAGCTAGCCTGTGGTGAGGCACTGGCTTCCCTGTAGTTTGCCAGCAGTGTGCCACCAGCCTGCCTGTTTTGAGGGACTAGCTTGACTATGGTGAGCCACAAGCTTGCCTGTGGTTTGCCAGAGGTGTGCCACCAGCCTGCCTGTTTTGAGGGACTAGCTTGACTATGGTGAGCCACAAGCTAGCCTGTGGTGAGGCACTGGCTTCCCTGTAGTTTGCCAGCGGTGTGCCACCAGCCTGCCTGTTTTGAGGGACTAGCTTGACTATGGTGAGTCACAAGCTTGCCTGTGGTAAACCACTAGCTTGTTGATAACTTGCCTGTAGTGAGTCACTAGCTTGCTGCTAGTTTGCCTGTGGAATTATTATGGAATATTAATTCCAAATGAGTTTAGGCCTCCCTATCCAGACCATAACATACATGCACGTAACTCCGCATCCCAGATGGTACAAGTGTGCTTGTGGCCACACTTGTGGCATGTGTGGTGTGCTAGTGAATTGCTACAAGTGATGCGCCAGTGGCAAGCTATTGGCCTGCTTTAAGTGAGCTGGTTGTCTGCTACAAGTGTACTATTGGTTATGTAGTTGCCTGAGTTACAGTGTATGTGTACACAGATGCTTGTGGTATTTCTGTGATGATGATTTTAAGATTGTTGATACAACACATTTGTGTTTAATTCAGGACTTGCCTTTTGGAATCCCAGAGCTGGATTACTTGAACAAATCTTGTGATTAGCTATTAAAGCTATTTCCAAAGAGGTAGTCACATGACCAGTCACACTTAAGGACAGCTTGTACTATGTTGCTGAAAAACTTAAGAAACTTCTTTGGAAGAATATCTGGTATGCCACATTTCTATGAAAAATATAATAAATCAAGATGAAATTAACGTCGTGGTCTATTGGTTCATTCTTACAATACGGAAAAATACTTAAAATTTCACCCCATTACTGTGTTTCACATCTGATCTTAAAAATGTGTTTTGTTTTAAAGTAAGATGGTGATCAGTAGGCGTACATCAAAAGTATTTATTAAAATGTATTGGTCTTTAAACATGCTCTTTTTGGCGACAAAATTTGAAATCATTTACCATATGGTGAAAGCCGTGTCCTTTTTGAAGTCTTTGGTATGCCACAACCTGGATTTGATTCTAGGTCTCACAGTTTTGAGCAAGTGAAGTCTGTCCTCATGGTGACAGGCAAAACTCTCCCTGAAGCATGATTACACCTTTCATGGATATTTCACACCCATGTAAACCACTGCAAATATAAATCACTGGAAGCAAATGCAAGGCCTAAAATCAGGAGGTTGTTGAAGTACCTTTTGAAGTGCACTGCATGATTACTCTATTAATCTCGTTTTGAACGGCACTGATTGGTTGCTCTATGAACTCTTGTTTTGAAGGGCACTGCATGGTTATTCCATGAACTCTTGTTTTGAAGGGCACTGCATGGTTATTCTATGAACTCTTGTTTTGAAGGGCACTGCATGGTTGTTCTATGAACTCTTGTTTTGAAGGGCACGGCATGGTTACTCCATGAACTCGTTTTGAAGGGCACTGCATGGTTACTCCATGAACTCTTGTTTTGAAGGGCACTGCATGGTTACTCCATGAACTCTTGTTTTGAAGGGCACTGCATGGTTATTCTATGAACTCTTGTTTTGAAGGGCACTGCATGGTTACTCCATGAACTCTTGTTTTGAAGGGCACTGCATGGTTACTCCATGAACTCTTGTTTTGAAGGGCACTGCATGGTTACTCTATGAACTCTTGTTTTGAAGGGCATTGCATGGTTATTCTATGAACTCTTGTTTTGAAGGGCACTGCATGGTTACTCCATGAACTCTTGTTTTGAAGGGCACTGCATGGTTACTCCATGAACTCTTGTTTCTGGTCTCCATCCATAACAGCCGTAATACATTCATAAAGTGAAAAGTTTTCGATTACGCTGTTGAACATCAATCAATCAATCAATCAATCATTCAGCCCTCCAGATGGATCCCAGAGAAAATTACCATAAATTTTCAGGTACATGACAAACTGCCTGACAAATAAACAGCTGTAAATGGTGATTTTGAAGTTTCAGGTGTGTGGAGAACTAGCCATGGTGCTTTAAGCAAACTACAAACGTCAGCTTTTTAGTGTTAGTCTGCCAACAACCTTTGGATGGTCGTGGGTTTCTGCCTGGTTTCCTCCCACCATAATGCTGACCACCATCGTATAAGTGAAATATTTTCAAGTTAAAACATAAAAGTCCAAGCGGGGAATCAAGTAAATTGATAAATTGTGATGCGGTTCTTCTTGTCGTACATAAGCTATACAAATTAATTGTACTGCTACAATTACATATATACTGGATAAAATGAGCAGACCAGGTGTTTCAAAAATTAGACGAAATAGGGTACATACATGTACTTCTAAATATTATACACACGACTGAGACACAACTATGATCATTATCTGTAATAGTGTAATTGTAGTAATTACTCTGTAACTATTATGTATTACACATTATGATAGAGAAGTCTATTACTGGGGCCTCATGCACAGAGCAATCATAGCCTAAGTTACGATCAACTTACCTACAATCGCTTTGTGCAAGTACAAACTCTGAACTGCAGAATATCAGCCCTGTTTAACAATTAAACAGCAGGGCAAGAAGAAGGTCTTGCAACGATGCAAGTATTATTTTGACAAGGGCCAACTGTTTGGTACAGGGCTAAACTGACTGTCTTATCATGATCACGAATTAAATTCCATGTTCTCCAGTTCTGACTCCAGTCAGGACTAAACTGAGCTGACATATTACAAGACTGGAATTCTCTAATAATTAAAGTGGGTACTGGCTGAATAATTTGCTAGTTATGTCCTGATCCAGGCTGAAAGGCTGAACGTCAATCATGCAAATACATAAATACATTAATAAAATTAGGTGATGAACCAGTAGATGACAACATCATGGCAAACAAATCCATTAACCACAACTATTATAGGCATCAGTAAATGTCAGTGTACATGCAATCAGGAGACAAATCAGTAAATCACACAGTAAAATTACGAGATCAATCACTAAATCACAGTATAAGTAGGAGGTGATTCAGTAAATGACAGTATAGCTCGAAAATTAATCAGTAAATGACAGTATAATTAGGAGATGAATCAGTAAACCACACAGTATAATTAGGAGATGAATCAGTAAATGACAGTATAATTAGAAGATGAATCAGTAAATGACAGTGTAATTAGGAGATGAATCAGTAAACCATACAGCATAATTACGAGATGAATCAGTAAATGACAGTATAATTAGAAGATGAATCAGTAAACCACACAGTATAATTAGGAGATGAATCAGTAAACCACACAGTATAATTAGGAGATGAATCAGTAAATGACAGTATAATTAGAAGATGAATCAGTAAATGACAGTATAATTAGGAGATGAATCAGTAAACCACACAGTATAATTAGGAGATGAATCAGTAAATGACAGTATAATTAGAAGATGAATCAGTAAATGACAGTATAATTAGGAGATGAATCAGCAAACCATACAGCATAATTACGAGATGAATCAGTAAATGACAGTATAATTAGAAGATGAACCAGTAAACCACACAGTATAATTAGGAGATGAATCAGTAAATGACAGTATAATTAGGAGATGAATCAGTAAACCACACAGTATAATTAGAAGATGAATCAGTAAATGACACAGTATAATTAGAAGATAAATCAGTAAATGACAGTATAATTAGAAGATGAATCAGTAAACCACACAGTATAATTAGGAGATGAATCAGTAAATGACAGTATAATTAGGAGATGAATCAGTAAACCACACAGTATAATTACGAGATGACTCAGTAAATGACAGTATAATTAGAAGATGAATCAGTAAACCACACAGTAGAATTAAGAGATGAATCAGTAAACCATACAGCATACATTAGAAGATGAATCAGTAAACCACAGTGTATAATTAGGAGATGAATCAGTAAACCATACAGCATAATTAGGAGATGAATAAATAACTTATTTATATACACTACATGTCGCTGTTAAAATTTTCATTTTGCTGGATTCTGATTAATTCATCCACTGTATTGGGTCACTTAAGAGCTTTTGTAATGTTTTATTGATTTCTTATCAGAAAAACTGGTATGTAGTCACCCAAAGTATAGTTTAAGGCCTTTATGTGTATTTTTACACGTACAGAAACATTCTAAAGTTTTAATAAGGAAGAACAGTCATGGCTTAACTGTGCTATGGTCAGAGTGTTTTGAACTTTTCGGCAGCCTCCAAAAGTTTCTGCCCCACGCCTGGTTCCCGTGAGGTGTGTCCGCCATCTGGGACGATATGGAAGTCTGCCTCAGGCCAACGCTGCAAAACAAATACACACAGGACAGGACATCAGAAAGTGGTCTGGCTAGGATAAGAACACTGGTTACATAGGTCATGCTGTCATGTGACAGCGTAACTGTACGCATACACGGGAAGGCCTGGCAGCAACCTGCGGAATGTCATGGGTTCCCTCCCGAGCTCTGTCTGAGCATAATGCTGGCCACCATCATATAAGCCAAATATTCTTGAGTACAATATAAAACACCATTCAATTAAATTTAACTTTACGAACTTAATTCAATGAAGAATTCATTCACTGATTGTTGTCTATAATGTCACACTCAAGAATTTTTCACTAATACGATGCCAGTCAGTTTTATGGGTGGAGAAAAGCATAGTGCTGGAAGTACAGGTAATGAGGAACCCATTCAAACATTATAAACCAGAAAAGATATACAAATCATATTTGTGAAACGAACGCAAATGGCTGTAAAAGTGCAAGACTGCCTCATTACTGGTATTGTCTCCACTCCCCAAACCAAATGCCAGAGCAGCAGGGCAATCTATATGTAAACTCCACCTCACTTAGATGTTAGTAGTTATTATGCAAAGCCCAGGCTGCCCTCATGGGACAGACCATGTCATAACGTCCCACACAACTGTACTATACTGTAGTTACCTTATGCAGAGCCCAGACTGTCCTCATGGGACAGACCATGTCATAACGTCCCACACACCTGTACTATACTGTAGTTACCTTATGCAGAGCCCAGGCTGTCCTCATGGGACAGACCATGTCATAACCTCACACACACCTGTACTATACTGTAGTTACCTTATGCAGAGCCCAGACTGTCCTCATGGGACAGACCATGTCATAACGACCCACACACCTGTACTATACTGTAGTTACCTTATGCAGAGCCCAGGCTGTCCTCATGGGACAGACCATGTCATAACGTCCCACACAACTGTACTATACTGTAGTTACCTTATGCAGAGCCCAGGCTGTCCTCATGGGACAGACCATGTCATAACGTCACAAACACCTGTACTATACTGCAGTTACCTTATGCAGAGCCCAGACTGTCCTCATGGGACAGACCATGTCATAACGACCCACACACCTGTACCACATTGTAATTACCTTATGCAGAGCCCAGGCTGTCCTCGTGGGACAGACCATGTCATAAAGACCCACACACCTGTACTATACTGTAGTTACCTTATGCAGAGCCTAGGCTGTCCTCATGGGACAGACCATGTCATAACGACCCACACACCTGTACTATACTGTAGTTACCTTATGTCCTCATGTGACAGACCATGTCATAACGACCCACACACCTGTACTATACTGTAGTTACCTTATGCAGAGCCCAGGCTGTCCTCATGGGACAGACCATGTCATAACGTCCCACACACCTGTACTATACTGTAGTTACCTTATGCAGAGCCCAGGCTGTCCTCATGGGACAGACCATGTCATAACAACCCACACACTTGTACTATACTGTAGTTACCTTATGTCCTCATGGGAGAGACCATGTCATAACGACCCACACACCTGTACTATACTGTAGTTACCTTATGCAGAACCCAGGCTGTCCTCATGGGGACAGACCATGTCATAACATCCCACACACCTGTACTATACTGTAGTTACCTTATGCAGAGCCCAGGCTGTCCTCATGGCACAGACCATGTCATAACAACCCACACACTTGTACTATACTGTAGTTACCTTATGTCCTCATGGGACAGACCATGTCATAACGACCCACACATCTGTACTATACTGTAGTTACCTTATGCAGAGCCCAGGCTGTCCTCATGGGACAGACCATGTCATAACCTCACACACACCTGTACTACATTGTAATTACCTTATGCAGAGCCCAGGCTGTCCTCATGGGACAGACCATGTCATAACGTCCAACACACCTGTACTACATTGTAATTACCTTATGCAGAGTCCAGGCTGTCCTCATGGGACAGACCATGTCATAACGTCCCACACAGCTGTACTATACTGTAGTTACCTTATGCAGAGCCCAGGCTGTCCTCGTGGGACAGACCATGTCATAACGACCCACACACCTGTAGTATACCGTAGTTACCTTATGCAGAGCCCAGGCTGTCCTCATGGGACAGACCATGTCATAAAAACCCACACACCTGTACTATACTGTAGTTACCTTATGCAGAGCCCAAACTGTCCTCATGGGACAGACCATGTCATAACGTCCCACACACCTGTACTATACTGAAGTTACCTTATGCAGAGCCTAGGCTGTCCTCATGGGACAGACCAATGTCATAACGTCCCACACACCTGTACTATACTGGAGTTACCTTATGCAGAGCCCAGGCTGTCCTCATGGGACAGACCATGTCATAACGACCCACACACCTGTACTATACTGGAGTTACCTTATGCAGAGCCCAGGCTGTCCTCATGGGACAGACCATGTCATAACGACCCACACAACTGTACTATACTGTAGTTACCTTATGCAGAGCCCAGACTGTCCTCATGGGACAGACCATGTCATAACGTCCCACACACCTGTACTATACTGTAGTTACCTTATGCAGAGCCCAGGCTGTCCTCATGGGACAGACCATGTCATAACCTCACACACACCTGTACTATACTGTAGTTACCTTATGCAGAGCCCAGACTGTCCTCATGGGACAGACCATGTCATAACGACCCACACACCTGTACTATACTGTAGTTACCTTATGCAGAGCCCAGGCTGTCCTCATGGGACAGACCATGTCATAACGTCCCACACAACTGTACTATACTGTAGTTACCTTATGCAGAGCCCAGGCTGTCCTCATGGGACAGACCATGTCATAACGTCACAAACACCTGTACTATACTGCAGTTACCTTATGCAGAGCCCAGACTGTCCTCATGGGACAGACCATGTCATAACGACCCACACACCTGTACCACATTGTAATTACCTTATGCAGAGCCCAGGCTGTCCTCGTGGGACAGACCATGTCATAAAGACCCACACACCTGTACTATACTGTAGTTACCTTATGCAGAGCCTAGGCTGTCCTCATGGGACAGACCATGTCATAACGACCCACACACCTGTACTATACTGTAGTTACCTTATGTCCTCATGTGACAGACCATGTCATAACGACCCACACACCTGTACTATACTGTAGTTACCTTATGCAGAGCCCAGGCTGTCCTCATGGGACAGACCATGTCATAACGTCCCACACACCTGTACTATACTGTAGTTACCTTATGCAGAGCCCAGGCTGTCCTCATGGGACAGACCATGTCATAACAACCCACACACTTGTACTATACTGTAGTTACCTTATGTCCTCATGGGAGAGACCATGTCATAACGACCCACACACCTGTACTATACTGTAGTTACCTTATGCAGAACCCAGGCTGTCCTCATGGGACAGACCATGTCATAACATCCCACACACCTGTACTATACTGTAGTTACCTTATGCAGAGCCCAGGCTGTCCTCATGGCACAGACCATGTCATAACAACCCACACACTTGTACTATACTGTAGTTACCTTATGTCCTCATGGGACAGACCATGTCATAACGACCCACACATCTGTACTATACTGTAGTTACCTTATGCAGAGCCCAGGCTGTCCTCATGGGACAGACCATGTCATAACCTCACACACACCTGTACTACATTGTAATTACCTTATGCAGAGCCCAGGCTGTCCTCATGGGACAGACCATGTCATAACGTCCAACACACCTGTACTACATTGTAATTACCTTATGCAGAGTCCAGGCTGTCCTCATGGGACAGACCATGTCATAACGTCCCACACAGCTGTACTATACTGTAGTTACCTTATGCAGAGCCCAGGCTGTCCTCGTGGGACAGACCATGTCATAACGACCCACACACCTGTAGTATACCGTAGTTACCTTATGCAGAGCCCAGGCTGTCCTCATGGGACAGACCATGTCATAAAAACCCACACACCTGTACTATACTGTAGTTACCTTATGCAGAGCCCAAACTGTCCTCATGGGACAGACCATGTCATAACGTCCCACACACCTGTACTATACTGAAGTTACCTTATGCAGAGCCTAGGCTGTCCTCATGGGACAGACCAATGTCATAACGTCCCACACACCTGTACTATACTGGAGTTACCTTATGCAGAGCCCAGGCTGTCCTCATGGGACAGACCATGTCATAACGACCCACACACCTGTACTATACTGGAGTTACCTTATGCAGAGCCCAGGCTGTCCTCATGGGACAGACCATGTCATAACGACCCACACACCTGTACTATACTGTAGTTACCTTATGCAGAGCCCAGGCTGTCCTCATGGGACAGCCATGTTATAACGTCCCACACACCTGTACTATACTGTAGTTACCTTATGCAGAGCCCAGGCTGTCCTTATGGGACAGACCATGTCATAACGACCCACACACCTGTACTATACTGTAGTTACCTTATGCCTAGCCCAGGCTGCCCTCATGGGACAGACCATGTCATAACGTCACACTCACCTGTACTATACTGTAGTTACCTTATGCAGAGCCCAGGCTGCCCTCATGAGACACACCATGTCATAACAACCCACACACTTGTACTATACTGTAGTTACCTTATGTAGAGCTCAGGCTGTCCTCATGGGACAGACCATGTGATAACGATCCACACACCTGTACTATACTGGAGTTACCTTATGCAGAGCCCAGGCTGTCCTCATAGGACAGACCATGTCATAACGTCACACACACCTGTACTATACTGTAGTTACCTTATGCAGAGCCCAGGCTGTCCTCATGGGACAGACCATGTCATAACAACCCACACACCTGTACTACATTGTAATTACCTTATGCAGAGCCCAGGCTGTCCTCATGGGACAGACCATGTCATAAAGTCCCACACACCTGTACTATACTGGAGTTACCTTATGCAGAGCCCAGACTGTCCTCATGGGACAGCCATGTCATAACGTCCCACACACCTGTACTATACTGTAGTTACCTTATGCAGAGCCCAGACTGTCCTCATGAGACAGACCATGTCATAACGTCCCACACACCTGTACTATACTGTAGTTACCTTATGCAGAACCTAGGCTGTCCTCATGGGACAGGCCATGTCATAACGACCCACACACCTGTACTACATTGTAATTACCTTATGCAGAGCCCAGGCTGTCCTCATGGGACAGACCACGTCATAACGTCACACACACACCTGTACTACATTGTAGTTACCTTATGTAGAGCTCAGGCTGTCCTCATGGGACAGACCATGTCATAACGACCCACACACCTGTACTATACTGTAGTTACCTTATGCAGAGCCCAGGCTGTCCTCATGGGACAGCCATGTTATAACGTCCCACACACCTGTACTATACTGTAGTTACCTTATGCAGAGCCCAGGCTGTCCTTATGGGACAGACCATGTCATAACGACCCACACACCTGTACTATACTGTAATTACCTTATGCCTATCCCAGGCTGCCCTCATGGGACAGACCATGTCATAACGTCACACTCACCTGTACTATACTGTAGTTACCTTATGCAGAGCCCAGGCTGTCCTCATGAGACACACCATGTCATAACAACCCACACACTTGTACTATACTGTAGTTACCTTATGTAGAGCTCAGGCTGTCCTCATGGGACAGACCATGTGATAACGATCCACACACCTGTACTATACTGGAGTTACCTTATGCAGAGCCCAGGCTGTCCTCATGGGACAGACCATGTCATAACGTCACACACACCTGTACTATACTGTAGTTACCTTATGCAGAGCCCAGGCTGTCCTCATGGGACAGACCATGTTATAACAACCCACACACCTGTACTACATTGTAATTACCTTATGCAGAGCCCAGGCTGTCCTCATGGGACAGACCATGTCATAAAGTCCCACACACCTGTACTATACTGTAGTTACCTTATGCAGAGCCCAGACTGTCCTCATGAGACAGACCATGTCATAACGTCCCACACACCTGTAATATACTGTAGTTACCTTATGCAGAACCTAGGCTGTCCTCATGGGGACAGGCCATGTCATAACGACCCACACACCTGTACTACATTGTAATTACCTTATGCAGAGCCCAGGCTGTCCTCATGGGACAGACCACGTCATAACGTCACACACACCTGTACTACATTGTAGTTACCTTATGTAGAGCTCAGGCTGTCCTCATGGGACAGACCATGTCATAATGTCACACACACCTGTACTATACTGTAGTTACCTTATGTAGAGCTCAGGCTGTCCTCATGGGACAGACCATGTCATAAAGACCCACAGACGTGTACTATACTTTAGTTACCTTATGCAGAGCCCAGGCTGTCCTCATGGGACAGACCATGTCATAACGACCCACACACCTGTACTATACTGGAGTTACCTTATGCAGAGCCCAGGCTGCCCTCATGGGACAGACCATGTCATAACCTCACACACACCTGTACTATACTGTAGTTACCTTTTGCAGAGCCTAGGCTGTCCTCATGGGACAGACCATGTCATAACGACCCACACACTTGTACTATACTGTAGTTACCTTATGCAGAGCCCAGGCTGTCCTCATGGGACAGACCATGTCATAACGACCTACACACCTGTACTATACTGAAGTTACCTTATGCAGAGCCCAGGCTGTCCTCATGGGACAGACCATGTCATAAAGACCCACACACCTGTACTATACTGTAGTTACCTTATGCAGAGCCCAGGCTGTCCTCATGTGACAGACCATGTCATAACGACCCACACACCTGTACTACATTGTAATTACCTTATGCAGAGCCCAGGCTGTCCTCATGGGATAGACCATGTCATAACGACCCACACACCTGTACTATACTGTAGTTACCTTATGCAGAGCCCAGGCTGTCCTCATGTGACAGACCATGTCATAACGACCCACACACCTGTACTATACTGTAGTTACTTTATGCAGAGCCTAGGCTGTCCTCATGTGACAGACCATGTCATAACGACCCACACACCTGTACTATACTTTAGTTACCTTATGCAGAGCCCAGGCTGTCCTCATGGGACAGACCATGTCATAACGACCCACACACCAGTACTATACTGTAGTTACCTTATGCAGAGCCCAGGCTGTCCTCATGGTACAGACCATGTCATAACGACCCACACACCTGTACTACATTGTAGTTACCTTATGTAGAGCTCAGGCTGCCCTCTTGGGACAGACCATGTCATAAAAACCCACACACCTGTACTATACTGTAGTTACCTTATGCAGAGCCCAGGCTGTCCTCATGGGACAGACTATGTTATAACGACCCACACACCTGTACTATACTGTAGTTACCTTATGCAGAGCCCAGGCTGTGCTCATGTGACAGGCCATGTCATAACGACCCACACACCAGTACTATACTGTAGTTACCTTATGCAGAGCCCAGGCTGTCCTCATGGGAGAAACCATGTTATAACGACCCACACACCTGTACTATACTGTAGTTACCTTATGCAGAGCCCAGGCTGTCCTCATGGGACAGACCATGTCATAACGACCCACACACCTGTACTATACTGTAGTTACCTTATGCAGAGCTCAGGCTCTCCTCATGGGACAGACCATGTCATAACGACCCACACACTTGTACTATACTGGAGTTACCTTATGCAGAGCCCAGGCTGTCCTCATGGGACAGACCATATCATAACGACCGACACACCTGTACTATACTGGAGTTAAATTATGCAAAGCCCAGGCTGTCCTCATGGGACAGACCATGTCATAACGACCCACACACCTGTACTATACTGGAGTTACCTTATGCAGAGCCCAGGCTGTCCTTATGGGACAGACCATGTCATAACGACCCACACACCTGTACTATACTGAAGTTACCTTATGCAAAGCCCAGGCTGTCCTCATGGGATAGACCATGTCATAACGACCCACACACCTGTACTATACTGGAGTTACCTTATGCAGAGCCCAGGCTGTCCTCATGGGACAGATAATGTCATAACGACCCACACACTTGTACTATACTGTAATTACCTTATGCAGAGCCCAGGCTGTCCTCATGGGACAGACCATGTCATAACGACCCACACACCTGTACTATACTGTAGTTACCTTATGCAGAGCCCAGGCTGTCCTCACGGGACAGATAATGTCATAAAGACCCACACACCTGTACTATACTGTAGTTACCTTATGCAGAGCCCAGGCTGTCCTCATGTGACAGGCCATGTCATAACGACCCACACACCAGTACTATACTGTAGTTACCTTATGCAGAGCCCAGGCTGTCCTCATGGGAGAAACCATGTTATAACGACCCACACACCTGTACTATACTGTAGTTACCTTATGCAGAGCCCAGGCTGTCCTCATGGGACAGACCATGTCATAACGACCCACACACCTGTACTATACTGTAGTTACCTTATGCAGAGCTCAGGCTCTCCTCATGGGACAGACCATGTCATAACGACCCACACACTTGTACTATACTGGAGTTACCTTATGCAGAGCCCAGGCTGTCCTCATGGGACAGACCATATCATAACAACCGACACACCTGTACTATACTGGAGTTAAATTATGCAAAGCCCAGGCTGTCCTCATGGGACAGACCATGTCATAACGACCCACACACCTGTACTATACTGGAGTTACCTTATGCAGAGCCCAGGCTGTCCTTATGGGACAGACCATGTCATAACGACCCACACACCTGTACTATACTGAAGTTACCTTATGCAAAGCCCAGGCTGTCCTCATGGGATAGACCATGTCATAACGACCCACACACCTGTACTATACTGGAGTTACCTTATGCAGAGCCCAGGCTGTCCTCATGGGACAGATAATGTCCATAACGACCCACACACTTGTACTATACTGTAATTACCTTATGCAGAGCCCAGGCTGTCCTCATGGGACAGACCATGTCATAACGACCCACACACCTGTACTATACTGTAGTTACCTTATGCAGAGCCCAGGCTGTCCTCACGGGACAGATAATGTCATAAAGACCCACACACCTGTACTATACTGTAGTTACCTTATGCAGAGCTCAGGCTGTCCTCATGGGACAGACCATGTCATAACGACCCACACACCTGTACTACATTGTAATTACCTTATGCAGAGCCCAGGCTGTCCTCATGGGACAGATAATGTCATAACGACCCACACACATGTACTATACTGTAGTTACCTTATGCAGAGCCCAGGCTGTCCTCATGGGACAGACCATGTCATAACGACCCACACACCTGTACTATACTGTAGTTACCTTATGCAGAGCCCTGGCTGTCCTCATGAGACAGATAATGTCATAACGACCCACACACTTGTACTATACTGGAGTTACCTTATGCAGAGCCCAGGCTGTCCTCATGTGACAGGCCATGTCATAACGACCCACACACCTGTACTATACTGGAGTTACCTGATGCAAAGCCCAGGCTGTCCTCATGGGACCGACCATGTCATAACGACCCACACACCTGTACTATACTGGAGTTACCTTATGCAGAGCCCAGGCTGTCCTCATGGGACAGATAATGTCATAACGACCCTGAATAATGATTCCTGGCAGATGACGAATCTTGACCACATCATCCAAAAGCTGTGTGTCCGACCTCAGCCATCCTCCATGTATAAAATAGTGGCTGCACAGAAATAAGAAATTGCTAAGAAGCTATTCTCTGTTTCATATTTCATATTTCTTATTAATTTATTGCTGTTAAATGTAATACACAAAAGATTTTACTTCTACAAAGACCATCAGTTTTATGGGTGGAGGAAACTGATGTGCCTGCTGTAAACCACCGACCTTCGGCAAGTGACTGAGTAACTTTCACACATGTGATTTACAAATACATGTGTGCATGCCATACTGTTGGCCTTCAAACGAATGTTATACTGCACAAACAGCCACATGCATGAGCCGAGCATCATCGGTGTACTGTCACGCCCAAAAATACAGCAGTATTACTGCTGTTACTTCATCGGTACACTGTCACACCCAAAAATACAGCAGTATTACCGCTGTTACTTCATCGGTGTACTGTCACAACCAAAAATACAGCAGTATTACCGCTGTTACTTCATCGGTACACTGTCACCCCAAAAAATACAACAGTGTAACCGCTGTATACATGATCAACGAGTAAAACACTCAACTGTCGATGTCCTTCAAAGCCGCCGATCTACAAAGTGCGCAACTGAAAAGTACGCCGACATCCGTAACCCAATATAGACACACGCTTATACACACACTGACATCAGTGGTCCATTTCCATGAGTCAATGACTGCATCCGAAAAAACATACCGCCTGTCGTTTTCATTGTGAATGTTTGCACACTGCATAAAGCAGTATTTCCGTGGGGGTATTCGGATGTTCTCTTCACTGGGCAGCGTATCGAGACAGCTGTCACTCGGCACACAGGATTGACCAGTTAAGCGCTGAACCAAAGACCCATCCTCCACAAAGTAGGATCTGTGAAGTACACACCCGAAAAATGCGCCAACATTTGTTTTAGCACAACTGATGAAAGTCATAAAAGCTGGCAAATCGATATGCCCGTTTTTTTTATTCGCATAGGACTGAACATATTTCCCGGTGCAATTTGATGCTTTGATACTGACATGACTGAGTGTCCCTCCCACTCCCCACGCACCACCTTTTGAACAGGTCACACATGCTCCCTGGTGTAGCTTACCACGCAGTAACGGCATGCTCGAGATCAGCCACATCACTCTTCTGTCGTCGGGCCTCTATCTCTTCTTCGTCGGCCACCAGCTGTGACAAAATATCTTCCCACCTGTTCCAGGCTCGAATACACAGCAGTTTTTCCTCAGCATCATCGCCTGTCATTCGTCGATGATATGCACTCAACAAATCACCACGCTCACCCTGCAACATCCATGTTCCCCATTTAATTAAATATTCGTGGTTGAGGGGGTTTAATAGCATGCCAGCACAGCACAATGACCGAAAAGCCTCCCACCAATGCGGTAGCTCGGAATTCAAGTCCAGCTCACACTGGCTTCCTCTCCAGCTGCATGTGCGAAGGTCTGCCAACAACCTGTGGATGGTCCTGGGTTCCCCAGGGCTCTGCCCGGTTTCCTCCCACCATAATGCTGGCCGCCATCGTAGAAGTGAAATATTCTTCAATGTGGTCATGAAGTAAATAAATAAATAAATACACTATATCCATATAGCAGACAGCCGATACATGAATGGTTAGTATTCCTCAACGTTTTTACATTTAAAGTGTGATTTTTTAATATGATTTTGGGGACAAAACAAATGATGGGTGGGTTTGCCAATTCTTCAGCACTCCACAATAAGTATACTTTTATCAATTTAGTGATAAGTGAAATCACTGTATTTATTTATTTGATTGGTGTTTTACGCCCCACTCAAGAATATTTAACATGGCAATGACCAGCATCATGGAGGGTGGAAACTGACCTGAGCCCAGGGGAAACCATCCGCAGGTTACTGACAGACCTTACAACGTCTAAAGAATGTACACGCATGTGAACAAACATTACTGTATTTCGCTTAAAGTCTTTAAAATGATACTTCTGATGCCAACTCTTAAGTTGTTCTAATGAGAAATTAATCAAAATTTACAAAAAGTTATTCAGTGGAAATATGTGGCTGAATGAATCTGATTCAAGTAAAATGTGTTACTGGAAAATAATAAAATAAAATAGGTAACATACACTAGCATAAACATACATTACATACATGTATTTATCCCTTATTAGCAGAAATGTAAAATTCACAACAACAACAAAATAACCTTACTTCAGGAATCACACTGACATAATCCTCCCAGTAATCAGGAAAGACAGTGTTGGCTCCAGCTTGTTTTATCCACATGTTCTCCCGCCTGAAAAAGTGCAATTCAAAAATAAAATAGACAAAATTAATAAGGTACATGTATATCTGTGAATTTACTGAAAATTATATGTATTTGACTTCTTTATTTATTGATAGTTGTTTATTCACTCCCTCGAGAATTTTTTCATACAAGATCTACAGCTACAAAGACAGTTAGTTTTAAAGGTGGAGGAAGCCAAAGTGCCTGGGTTAAACCACTAACCACTAGCAAGTTACCGATCAACATTTTCACGTGTGCATATATATGTATGCTCACCATACTGGTTGACGGGGTCTTCAATGAATGTTTATAAACTGTGGACAGAGCCGCACGAGTGTCATCAACAGCTTGTTGTCACCAAGGCTGAGATTGCGCCCATACCTCCTGTAGTGTCATCCCCCACTCACTCACAGCCACCCCCCCACCTCCCACTCCCAGCCATCCCCACTCACTATCAGCCATCCCCACCCACTCCCAGACATCCCCCACTTACTATCAGCTATCCCCACCCACTATCAGCCATCCCCACCCACTCCCATACATCCCCCACTTACTCCTAGCCACCCCCACCCACTCCCAGCCATCCCCACCCACTCCCAGCCATCCCCACTCACTATCAGCCATCCCCACCCACTCCCAGCCATCCCCACTCACTATCAGCCATCCCCACCCACTATCAGCCATCCCCACCCACTCCCAGACACCCCCCACTTACTCCTAGCCACCCCCACCCACTCCCAGCCATCAGCACTCACTATCAGCAATCCCCACCCACTCATAGACATCCCCCACTCAGTCATAGCCACCCCCACTCCCAGCCATCCCCACTCACTATCAGCCATCCCCACCAACTTGCAGACATCCCCCACTCACTCCCAGACATCCCACACCCACCCCTAGCCAGCAAAGTCCTCATCTAATCCCCTCCAGCCCCCATCCGCTCTCAGCCAACCTCCACCCGCTCTCAGCCAACCTCCACCAACTCTCAGCCAGCCCCCATCCACATTCAGTCAGGCACACAGAAGGTGTACTAAACACACACCTGCTGATGGTGTATATACCCCTGATGATGATGCCTTTCACCCTGTCTGGGTGGCTCTCAGAGTAAGCAAGCCCCAGGGCTGAGCCCCAACTGCCCCCAAATACCACCCACTTCTCTATGCCCAGGTGAGTCCTCAGGCGCTCCACATCTGCCACCAGGTGCCATGTTGTGTTTTCCTGTCAACAAACAGTCCATGGCACATAGGACTTCATGTATGCCTGCATGAAAGCTTTTATTATTAGCCTTACAATACACATTGTTAATGGGATGACCTGTCAACACGTTAGGCATGTTACCACTAAGCTACAAACAATGCAACCAAGTACTATTTTGTGAATGAAACGCCAAAATGAAGGGTACCCTATTTCTTCTAATGTTTGGGACACCTGGTCTGATCATTCAGCCAATATATATGTAACTCTAGCAGGAATATTGATTTTCTTTTTTCTCACATGGTTAGACCATCTAATGCAATACTCATGTCTTTACTTTTCCAAAGGCTGGTAAAGAAATGCAATATTCTATTTTCACCTCTATTAATATCTGTCCCAAAAATTAGAAGAATAAGGCTACCAAAAATGATCACATAATCAATGTGGTTTAGTTTAAAGTAGGATTTTAAATTAATATGCTATCATTTTCAACCAATGAGAATGCTAGGATGTCCATAATCATAAAATATGCAAAATAAGCTTGTTCAGCGATGACACCAGGTTAAAAGGGGGCAATCCTTTCAGCATCAGCTGTGACTTGAAGTAATCACATTTTATTAAAAAACTTGGCAAGTGGCCCAACTGACCGGTGAATCAATCAGAAACAAGGAACATGTTTAACTTGAGAAGTACTAACCTTTGCATGAACAACAGTAACATACCTTCCAATAAACTGCCATCATCAAAGGATGGGCCTGGAGTTCAATGAAGACCGCTCATCTTGGTTTGTCAGTAACTACGTGGTTTACGCTGGACACTGCGGTGCCCTCAGTACTCATAAAACTGGCTGTCATCATACGAGTGAAAACTTCTGGAGCATGGCATTCAATAACAATCAAATAGATAAATAACTGAGACGCTACATCTGGGGTCATTTTAACATAAATTGCTACAATCACCCTTAGGTCAGCTGCAGGAGTAGACTTTCCACTGCCCCTCTGGTCAAATAGAATAACTCTGTACACTTTGGGGTCAAAGAAACGTCGATCTTTAGTGCTTAAACCCGATCCCGGTCCTCCATGTCTGCCAAGTACAGTAATAATGGATTAGTAAAGACCTACTCAGTGTAATTCTTCAACCTATTCACATGATTGCATGGTGATTTGTGGGCATTATTCTGGGTAAACTGACTACATCATACAATTTGTAAAAGCCCCAAAATTTGCCAGCCCAATCCTGTTTGATTAGCTTGATATTCAGATTGAAACAGAGCATAATTGTCCTGCAAAATATATGCTGGCTGAGGCTCACTTTTACAGTGTCACTACCGATAGCCTACAGGTCTTCTGTATGGCATTCCAACAAGAAGGAGCACTTTTACACTGTCACCACCGATAGCTTACAGGTCTTCTTTATGGCATTCCAACAAGAAGGAGCACTTTTACACCACTGTCACTACCGATAGCCTACAGGTCTTCTGTATGACATTCCAACAAGAAAGAGCACTTTTACACTGTCACTACCGATAACCTACAGGTCTTCCGTATGGCATTCTAACAAGAAGGAGCACTTTTACACTGTCACTACTGATAGCCTACAGGTCTTCTGTATGGCATTCCAACAAGAGTTAGCACTTTTACACTGTCACTACCGATAGCCTACAGGTCTTCTGTATGGCATTCTAACAAGAAGGAGCACTTTTACACTGTCACTACCGATAGCCTAAAGGTCTTCTGTATGGCATTCCAACAAGAAGGAGCACTTTTACACTGTCACTACCGATAGCCTACAGGTCTTCTGTATGGCATTCCAACAAGAAGGAGCACTTTTACACTGTCACTACCGATAGCCTACAGGTCTTCTGTATGGCATTCCAACAAGAAGGAGCACTTTTACACTGTCACTACCGATAGCCTACAGGTCTTCTGTATGGCATTCCAACAAGAAGGAGCACTTTTACACTGTCACTACCCATAGCCTATAGGTCTTCTGTATGGCATTCCAACAAGAGGGAACACTTTTACACTGTCACTACCGATAGCCTACACGTCTTCTGTATGGCATTCCAACAAGAAGGACCACTTTTACACTGTCACTACCGATAGCCTAAACGTCTTCTGTATGACATTCCAACAAGAGGGAGCACTTTTACACTGTCACTACCGATAGCCTACAGGTCTTCTGTATGGCATTCCAACAAGAAGGAGTACTTTTACACTGTCACTACCCATAGCCTACACGTCTTCTGTATGGCATTCCAACAAGAGGGAGCACTTTTACACTGTCACTACCGATAGCCTACAGGTCTTCTGTATGGCATTCCAACAAGAAGGAGCACTTTTACACTGTCACTACCGATAGCCTACAGGTCTTCTGTATGGCATTCCAACAAGAAGGAGCACTTTTACACTGTCACTACCGATAGCCTACAGGTCTTCTGTATGGCATTCCAACAAGAAGGAGCACTTTTACACTGTCACTACCGATAGCCTATAGGTCTTCTGTATGGCATTCCAACAAGAGGGAGCACTTTTACACTGTCACTACCGATAGCCTACACGTCTTCTGTATGGCATTCCAACAAGAAGGACCACTTTTACACTGTCACTACCGATAGCCTAAAGGTCTTCTGTATGGCATTCCAACAAGAGGGAGCACTTTTACACTGTCACTATCGATAGCCTACAGGTCTTCTGTATGGCATTCCAACAAGAAGGAGTACTTTTACACTTTCACTACCCATAGCCTACACGTCTTCTGTATGGCATTCCAACAAGAGGGAGCACTTTTACACTGTCACTACCGATAGCTTACAGGTCTTCTGTATGGCATTCCAACAAGAAGGAGCACTTTTACACTGTCACTACCGATAGCCTACAGGTCTTCTGTATGGCATTCCAACAAGAGGGAGCACTTTTACACTGTCACTACCGATAGTCTACAGGTCTTCTGTATGGCATTCCAACAAGAGGGAGCACTTTTACACTGTCACTACCGATAGCCTACAGGTCTTCTGTATGGCATTCCAACAAGAGGGAGCACTTTTACACTGTCACTACCGATAGCCTACAGGTCTTCTGTATGGCATTCCAACAAGAGGGAGCACTTTTACACTGTCACTACCCATAGCCTACAGGTCTTCTGTATGGCATTCCAACAAGAAGGAGCACTTTTACACTGTCACTACCGATAGCCTACAGGTCTTCTGTATGGCATTCCAACAAGAGGGAGCACTTTTACACTGTCACTACCGATAGCCTACATGTCTTCTGTATGGCATTCCAACAAGAAGGAGCACTTTTACACTGTCACTACCGATAGTCTACACGTCTTCTGTATGGCACTCCAACAAGAAGGAGTACTTTTACACTGTCACTACCGATAGCCTACAGGTCTTCTGTATGGCATTCCAACAAGAAGGAGCACTTTTACACTGTCACTACCCATAGCCTACACGTCTTCTGTATGGCATTCCAACAAGAAGGAGCACTTTTACAGTGTCACTACCGATAGCCTACAGGTCTTCTGTATGGCATTCCAACAAGAAGGAGCACTTTTACAGTGCCACTACCGATAGCCTACACGTCTTCTGTATGGCATTCCAACAAGAAGGAGCACTTTTACACTGTCACTACCGATAGCCTACAGGTCTTTTTTATGGCATTCCAACAAGAAGGAGCACTTTTACACTGTCACTACCGATAGTCTACAGGTCTTCTGTATGGCATTCCAACAAGAGGGAACACTTTTACACTGTCACTACCGATAGCCTACAGGTCTTCTGTATGGCATTCCAAAAAGAAGGAGCACTTTTACACTGTCACTACTGATAGCCTACAGGTCTTCTGTATGGCATTCCAACAAGATGGAGCACTGCACGCTTAGTAAGTCATGCGCAGTTAAATTTAAGATCCATGAATGTGTAAATATTCGGTGCTTTTAATTAGGGCGTAGCTAATATGGCAAAAAACAAAAAACAAAAACAAAAAACAAAACAAAACAAAACAATCATAACAAATCTGATCATAGCTGTTGTTCATTTTGGGTTATTTGGGGTGCATCAGGGTGCTTATACACAGGTACGCCTGCCAAGTCACAGGCTTGCACAACACCAGGCGCTCAACACATCGAAAGTAACTTGTAAAAGACTGCCGTGTAGTCTACACATTACTAACAGATTCCAAGAACTCGTCAGTCTTTATAATTACGTGGTTTATTAGAATACGATGCTTACAACACAACTACTGGTTTCCCATCCTCTGGCACCTGACTGCTTCGTAATACAGCTCATGGATGTCTGACACGCGCAAACGACCGGTATCAAAGGCTTCGGTTTCCGGATAGAACTCCATGGCTTCTCGCGTCGTCTTCTGGCCTGATCGAAATGCGATAAAGGGAGGTAACTCTCATCGACATCTGTTGATATCGGACGAAATGATGTTGATGGGGGCAACTCGGACAGTACACCAAGGTCCTTTGATAGACAATTAAACTGAGTTAAATACCAAATAAAAAAAATTAAATACTTCTACACCGCAGAGTTTCATCTTTCTTATTTTATAGTATGTTTTATTTTGATGATACTTGTAGTTTTATTGAGTCTACACACATCTACATATAAAGAGCTTTTATGTGTTTATTTATTTATTTATTTGATTAGGGTTTTTATGCGGTGCTCAAGAATGTTTCACTTCTACGACGCCGGCCAGTATTATGTCAGCATTAATGATGATGCATTTTTGAATGATCAAATTAAAGCAATCTATGCGTGTCAAGTGGCCAAAAAAGCTGAAGTGACACTGGCCCCAATATGGTCAGAAAGGCCACAGTAGAATTCTTAGTAGTAGAGTTTTCTAAAAAATAAATCAAACTATTTTTCCCGGACCATTTTGAATGGTCTTTCTTCTGATATATACTTCATGCTAGCCTTTAAGCCCATAAGCCTACACATTCAGGTATACCGGACTTCACAAGGTTTTAATTTTGTCTAAAGGACCTATGGCTACATGTAAATGTAAAAATGTAGGAAGAAATAGGGTCCGTAAAGCTCTCCTGTATGATATGATACAAATGCTTAAAAACCGCTACATTTAATTTTATGCATAAAAATTTCAGATAGCAGTACAGTTTAATGGCATGGTAACGCTGTTTTAATTAATAAGCAGACCTTGTCATAGGCCTATAATGTCACTGTGACACTCCGTGGTAAAGTGGGGGTGAGGCATATTTACGTGCGTGTGTGGATGTATGTACCGGTAGACCTATGCTTAAGTTTCACGTCGTACTTTTTCAGTCATATGGCAACGGGAATCATTAGGTATGCAGCAAGTCCTGTACGTTTCCTTGCTCCAACCCCTCAGAGGCGAGCACCAAGCAAGACAGCAGCAAGTACCATTTTCAGTCTTCGGTATGACCCTAAGCGGGGTTGATACGGCCGGGTCTCCAGACTTCGAGGCGGGCGCTCTAACCATTAGATCATCGAAGAGGCGTGGTAAAACGGGGTAGTTAGCATGGACCCTCGAGTAATATGGCCACAGACCCCCATTAGTTTTCCCAAAGCGACAATGTTAACGTTTAGCGCTGTAGCTCAGTCCCAAACATTCAGTGGCCAATAAGCTTTGGTGCATAGGCCTACATGGCCCAGCCTGTGAGAAAGAAGCCATAAAAAATCTTGACATAGGTTGACCGTCAAAATCTGGACCTTTCTATGCCGGCAGCTGGGAATTTCAAACTTTCATCATTAAAACTCATACCTGCCCAAAGCTTAGACAATTTCCATCACTTCTGATACCAAGCATGCACCTGTACACCAAAAACGGCAGGTGGCAGCAAAAAAAAAGACTTTACACCCTAAAATACACAGAACTACAATCGTACCGAAAAACGGAAGTTGTAATGGGGGTCTGTGTCCATATG